>NC_045610.1:61361021-61526021 GCF_009762305.2 Zalophus californianus | reverse complement strand
CCTAAGGAGAGGCGCAACCTGTGGGGTGGGTCAGGGGGTGCGCTGGCTCTCTCTGGTTGGTCCTGAGTGGGAAGCTGGGGCAGAGGTTGGGGAAGCTGACGGTTATTGACCAAGTCCTGGCCGTTTGGGGCCAGCGTTCTGTTGGCATATCTCGCCACTGTCCGATGGGGCACCCTGCCTGTCTATCATCTACTAGATCATCATCTGCTCAAACTTATCTTCCACATAATGGAGCCGTGGGTTGCATTTGCTTATAATTCGAATCCCCAGTATTTCTTTAGTGCACTCTCTTTCACTGATGACTTGTGTCCTCCCTCGATTTTCCCAGTTGGTCCCGCCAGAGCTTGGATTATTTCATGTCTTTTTGAAGTGTTAGCTTTGAGTTTCTGTCAGTTGATTTCTCTTTCTTTCATTCTGTTCCTTAGTATTTCCTTCCTTCTGCTCTCTCTGGGTATCACCCCACTCTTGCTGTAACTGCTGAAGTTGGACGCTCAGGCACTGTTTCAACTGTAAGAAGTGCCTTTCAGGCAGTAAACGTCCCTTCCCGGGCTGCTGGCTGCTGCTACACATTTTGCTGGGTTGTACTTTCATTGTGGGTCATTCAGAAGTTTTCGTGGTTTCCCCTGTGATCTTCTCTTCGGCAGCGAGGTAATTTAGGAGTGTGTATTTTAGTTCTTAAGCATATGTTACTCTTTTGAAAAACCTCTTTTTATACTTAAAAGAAACATTTAGTGCTAGGAGGACTTTTTTTTTTTCTTTTTGTAGATTCCTTGGGGTTTTCTGCATGGTCTTATTTCTTCCTTTCTATGTGTGCCTTTTGTTTTGTTTTCTTGCCGATGGCTAGAACTTCCCGGGCTGTGCTGAACTTGAGCAAGCAGGCACCTGGCCCAGCTCTGGCCTCAGGGGAAGCCCTCTGTCTCCCATGGTCAAGTGTAATGTTAGCCGTGGGCTTTTGGGAGACGTTCTCAATCTTGTTGTTATGGCTCCTCTCATTCCTAGTTTTCTGAGAGTTTTTTAAAAGTCATGAATAGGAGTTGAATTTTGTCAAATGTCGTCAATTCTTTAGTCGATGAATTACATTGAGTTTTCAAATGTTGGACCCGCTTTGCATCCCTGGAATAAAGCCCACTTGATTATGGTGCTGCCAAGTGCTAGGTGCTAATGTTTTGTTAAGGATTTTCCCATTTATATTCATGAGGGATGTTTGTCTGTAGTTTTCTTATTTTACGTTGTCTGGTTATGGCATCTGGGCAATACTAGTTCCATTAAATCAAGTGGGACAGCTTCTGGAAGAGGTTGTATAAGGTCCTTCCAGTGTTTGGCAGAATCCTCCAGCGAAACCCTCAAGACTAGAGGTTTCTTTCTTTGGAGTTTTAAAGTTATGAATTCAATGTTTTTCATATTCATAACGCTGTTCAAATGATCTACTTCAAATTGGAAAAGTTGTGGTAGTTTGTGCTTTGCTAAGAATTGTTCCCTTTCATCTAAGTCGCCAAATGTATGTGTGTAGAGTTGTCCATTCTGTTCCCTTGACATCCGCTCGGTGCTGTAGGCTCTGTCGTGATACCTCCTCCTGTCAGTCTTGCTAGAAGTCTGTCAATTTTATTGACCTTTCCAAAGAAACACTTTTTGTTCTTTGATTTTCTCCAGGAAAGCCCTGGAGTGCCAGAGCAAATGCCCAATCTGCGGAAGGCACTAAGGGCATTCAAAGGGAATGAGAGGGAGTTGCTCCAAGGGACCGCCTGCTCTCCGAGAGCAGGTGACAAAGCCGTCCAGAGGCTGAGAGAGAGGATAGCCTGAGCAGCAAGGGGCCCTTCCGGAGCAGCCCGCTCACGGCGGTACAACAGGGCAAGGCGCAGCAGTCACCCTGGGGACAAGGAAGGGACAGAGATAGCAAGCTGGGAACAGTGACGGGGGGCAGGAGTGGAGCACAAAAACCACGCAGAAGGGGCGCCCGGGTGGCTCCGCAGTTAAGTGTCTGCCTTCGGCTCGGGTCATGGTCCCAGGGTCCTGGGATCGAGCCCCGCATCGGGCTCCCTGCTCCGCGGGAAGCCTGCTTCTCCCTCTGCCACTCCCCCTGCCTGTGCTCCCTCTCTCGCTGTGTCTCTCTCCGTCAAATAAATAAATAAAGTCTTAAAAAAAATAATAAAAACAAAGACCACGCAGGAGAAAATGTTTTGGAGGGAAGCCCTTTAACTGAGGCAGAAGATGTTCTAGAAGGTGCAACAGAAGCCGAGGTCGGGGCCGTGGAGGAGTTGAGGCACAGATCCACCGTATCTTGCTCCAGGAAAACTGCCAAAGGAAGGACCTTGAGATTATCCTGCTTGTTACTGACATTTCAGGTTGAGGAATCATTTAGACCTGGAGTCAGAAGCCACTCTCCCCTAAGGGAGGTAAGGAATGGAATCAGCATTTACAAAGGGGTGGAGGGCACCCAGCCAAGCTGTGGTTCACACAAAAGACAAAGAGCAGACCCTCTTGGGCTGAAAGACCCCGAGACTTCTAGCCCCCCCCCCCCAGCCTTTCTCTGAGACTCCCAGCAATGAAACCCAAGGAGGCAAGAGTCTTCCTGGGGATCCCAGGGCAGAAGGCAGAGCTGGGTCTTCAAAGGCCTGGGAACACCTCCCACGGATTGTCCCCCCAGGGCCTGCACCCTGGAGCAGCCCCCCAGGCCCCAAGGGAGGCTGTGATTGAGGACCCTGGAGACTCAGGCAGGGTCAAGATGGAGCCCAACAGGGGCTGCTGGGGAGCCAGGAGCACCCCCTTCAAGGGCAGGACAGAGGCAACCCTTGGCTAGAGGACACACAGAAGGTGCCCTGAGAATGGACACTACAGGACCGGCAAGTTCCAGGGTTGCCTATGCCCCCAAGGACGAGAGGGCCCCCTGTCCCCCAGAAAGGGCCCTGTGGTCACAGAGTATAGACTGAGCCCGGGAACAAATCCCTGTGGCTTATAGCACCAGCAGGACAAGCTGAGCCCTGGGTGCCAGGTGGTTGGGTGGCGGGGGGGGGGGGGGGGGGGGGGGGGAAGAGGGCGGGGGAGAGAGGACCGAGAGGAGAGGGGGGAGGGGAGGAGGAAGGGGGGAAGAGGGCGGGGGGAGGACAGAGAGGGGAGGGGGAGGGGAGAGGGAGGGGGAGGGGAGGGGTGGGGGAGGAGAGGAGGAAGGGGGAAGAGGGCGGGGGGAGGACAGAGAGGGGAGGGGAGGGGAGGAGGGAGGGGGAGAGGAGGAGGAAGGGGAGGGGAGGGGGAAGGGGGAGGGGAGGGGAGGGGAGGGGGTGGGGGAGGGGAGAGAAGAAGAAGCACAGGACTCCACTTTCCCCTGTTTTCCATCTCTTTCAGGAACGAACATCGCTTACGGAAAATGCCCGTCCCTGACGAGTGGTTTCCCCACCGCGCTTCTGTCTTGCTGTTCTGCTGTCACGGCCCAGTAAAGGGGAGGAAATACCCGGGCTCTGGGGGCCGGGGTTGTTTCTGGGGAGGGTCTGGTTGGAGGGAGGTGTACTGTTCCAAGAAAAGCCTTCCCTACCCTGCAAGTTTGTGTTGTGGTCTGCGGGTAACTTAAAAAAACCCAACTATTTATAAATAGACACATGAACTCACCCCAGTTGGAGGGAGCGGAAAGAAGAGTCTGATGAGCCAGGGCCCCGGGGTCATTTGCGAGGGCCGGTTCAGGCCCTCTGCATGCCTTTGGGCTGCTTTCAGGGATCCACCCTTGTCCCCAAGGGCCCCCGGACGACACCAGCCTCATTCAAGGATCCTGAATTCCAGGAAGGGCCGGCTCAGGATGGGCGCTTCTGAGTGTGCTCGCCACAAGCGGTCCCTCCCGTCCCAGCATCCACACCAGTACAGCCGTCAGACACGGCTCACATGTGGCCGGCTCCCATCCCTTAATGTGATCCTGGAATCAGATTCTCTTTGCAGGGGCCCCCGGCTGGCTCAGGCCAAAGAGCGAGTGCCCCTCCATCTCAGGGTGGTGGGTTCAAGCCCCATGTTTGGTGTAGAGAGGACTTAAAATCTTTAAAAGAAATTCTCTTTTCAAAGTTCAGTTATTTCCCTTCTAAGCAAAATATGAAACAGACACATTAATGTTTCTCGCATGTTGTTGGTCCTGTTTTAACAGACGGCTTCCTGGCCCGGATCACCAGCAGCACTGGTGGGGGAAGAGTCTGCTGCGAGCCGGCACCGCAGTGGGGGTGTGGGGGGGAGGCTGGTGGGTGCAGGGGGAGCGAGAGACCTCACCAGTCCTCAGTGTGGCGGGAGCACGCCTGCCTTCTGACAGCTGTCTTGATGTTCATTTCTTTTTATGGCCCTAGCAATCCTGTGTCCTGCAGACATGCCACATTCTGGTGGCCCTGTCAGCAGGTGGTGGACTTGGGGTCGTTCCTGCCCAAGGGTCTGTGTGGACACATGTTTCTTAGCTGCTGTAGCAATTGGCGCACCCTGGGCCGGTAACCGCCCGCTTCCGTCCTCTGTGCCCCAGCCCCCGCCCCCCAGGAGCGGCCAGAGACAGCCCGTGCGGCCCTGATCCATCATACGGGCTGCACCTGCCGCCCCCATGACCACCGCCGAGGCCCCCTGCCTGCCCTCCAGTCTCTGCCGGAGGAGCTCGGGGTTCCCAGGGGGGCTGTTTTCGTGCCTTCCTTCGAGGGTTACGGTCTCAGCTCTGACATCCAGGTGTAGGATCCATTGCCAGGTGAGTTTTGTGTCCGTGTGAGGTGCGGGTCGGCGTCAGGCCCGCGGCATGCGGACGTCCAGGTGCCCAGCACCGCTTGTTGATGCAATGTCCTTTCCCAGTGAGTGGTCTGGGCCCCTTTGTTGAAATTTCTTGACAACAAATACTTGGCATGTAACTTTTTGCAAAGTATGAAGTGTTTCTTTAAGAAAAAAAGGCCGGGCCGACGGGGGAATGCTGGGCCCGGGGACTGCAGGTGCTGGCCCTGGCCCCCGGGGCTGAAGGCTGGGGGCCGGCCGGGCGCGTTGCTTGCGCTCTCAGGCTGGCTTTGAGGGCCCACAGAGGAAGAACATGGGGCCCCTGGACTGGCCAGGCCTCTCCCGCCGTCCTTCCACCCCGAGCACTGGCTCCGGGAAGCCGCCGCCCGTAGAGGCTCTGCCTGCCGCCCGTTCCCGTGGCGTCCCCGCGCCGGGAAAGCTAGCGCCCCTCCCACCGCACCCGCTGCACCCAGCTGCACCACCGTGGTCCCGGCCAGGCTGGTCCCTGCCAAACCAGTTGGGGCACTTTCTCCCCTAGGTCCTGGGAGGGACAGGCTGAATGGAGGCTGGTGAGAGGCCCCGGACTGCCCGGGGCACATGAACGAAGGCTAAGAAGATTGCTTGCTCCGAACCCGAAACAGCTTCAAGAACACGCCCCTCCGTGGCCCAAATCTGCCTCTATGTGTCTGGGGTCTGAGGCAGCCACAGCCTTCCCCCTGGCCTTCTTCACCCCTACCCCTCCTGTTTTAGCATTGGGCTGTGGTTCTAGTTGTCTCAGTGGGGGTTCTGACCCGGGCACGGGGAGTTGTGTGCAAGCCCAAACCACCAGTGTTGGCTCTGGCCAGGACCCTCTTTGGTGCCTGCCCCCCCCCCCCCCCAGCTCCACGACCCCGGAGGCCTCACTTCACCTTCTGAGATCCCCGGTGCACGGCTGCTTTGTGCCCATCCCCAAACCTGGCCAGGTCTGAGACCCTGGCAATGACGCAGGAACCATGCCCCACACAAGTCCTTTGCTCAGAAATGGGACTGGATCCAGATCCGGTTTTAGGAAATTCAGGGGCAAAGGGGCCAAATTTGAGAGGAGGCGGCAGGACCCAGGAACAGGAGAGAGGACAGGAGGGAGACACCCCAGGCCTGGACTGGTTCACAGGAAAATAGCTCTCAAAGTGCAATTGCGTAAATTTGAGGACAGGAAAGATGGACCATTACTGTTTCTACATATAATGATTTACTGCTGGAGTCACGTTCACATTTTTTGAAAGACTATTTTTAAGGATTTATTTGAGATAGAATCTCAAGCCGACTCTGTGCTGAGCACAGAGCCTGATGTGGGGCTTGATCCCACGACCCTGAGATCATGACCTGAGCCGCGACCAAGAGTCACTCAACCCGAGGAGCCACCTAGGTGCCCCTAAAAGACTATTTTTAGATACACGTGCCTAAGTATTTATCTATAAATGACCCCAAACCTGGAATTTGCTTCCAAATAACGCAGGGGCGGGGCCGGTGCGTGCTCCCTGCTGTGGCTGAGGGAACACCTGGGTGTGGGCTTGCTGCAGTAGCAGCTTATCCAGATTTAGCGGGTTTTAGTTCCGAGCCGGGCAGCCTTCACCGCCGCCTAACCCCTTATGTTGCTGCGCACCTGAAATGCTCCAGAACCAGAGCGTCAGCAGCAAGCCCTGGGCAGCGTCTGCTTTGGGGTGGCCCCCGCCTCAGGGTGGCCCCCACAGCAGCTCCCGCCCTGTCTGTCCAAGGGTCTGCCCCGCCCGCTCCTGGGCTTGCCAGACTACGGGCCAGGGCCCAAGAGCCCAGGACTCTGACCCCACGGGCTCCGCCCACCGCCGAGAGGGGACTCTCAAAGCGGGGGCGGGGGCGCTTGTAGCGCCCAGGTGCCTGCTGAGAAGGGGGGCCCAGGGGTCCATGGTAACTTGGATCCAGACCCCCAACGTGCACATCTTGCCCCCCCCCCCAGTTCCTCTGCCCACAGTCCACCCCAATGTATCCGGTCAGGGCTGGGGCTTCTTTCTCCCTCTGGACCCTCAAGCTTGCCCCCCAGAATGGGACAGCCCTCCTCAGAGGGTGCAGAGCAGGTCCTGTGGCCCTCGGACAGCACAGCAGCCGACACGCAGATGCCAGACGTGGAGCACTTCACGGTCCTTTATTAACACCCCTGCAGAGCACCCCTGCTGGGTTTGGGGGGTCGGGCTGCTCTGGCAGCAGAACTCAGGCGCGGGCATCTGGGTCTTGGCCGTGGGCAGACGCCACCGTCCACACGGAGCGGGCCCGAGGACACCCTGCAGCCTGCCTCTGCCTGGGAGCTGTGGGAGGCGGGGATGCCATGTGTACCCCACGCTCCCTGAAGCAGCAGCAGGCTCCTGGCTTTGAGAGCTTTTGGCAAAACTACTTGTTGAAGCAGCAGGGGGCTGGCTGGACCTGGTGCCCGCGGGCCATGTGATCGCCCTCCCTCCTGGGCAGGCTGATTCTGCATGGTGCCGTCCGCCCGGGGCCCGGGAGCTCCGGGGGCACAGCTACCTTTGAGAATGTCAGAAAAGCTATGGTCCCTCTCCAGAAATAAAAGGGCACGTGTACACACCTAGTTTGGTGAGCCATGCTGGGGGTCTGCACCCCTCTCCGCAGCCACCCAGCTCCTTGATGGAAGCTGCTGGAAGATGGTGCTGAGGGCCCCAGACTCTAGAAAGTCTGGACAGCCCACCTTGTGTTAACCGACTACTCCGGGAGGAGAGCAAACAGAACCCAGGGCCCGGACACCTCCCCTCTGATCATTAGTGTGCGGGGGGGGGGGGGGGGGGGGGGGGGGGGCGCCGGAAATACCAGGTGGGGGAGAGCCTGGGGTGGGCAGGCAGGCGGCGGAGAGGACAAGCTCACTGGAACGAGCCCAGGTGTGGGCAGCAGCCTGCTGGGGAAGGCAGGGTGGAGGTCCCAGCCCGGGAGGAGGGAGGAGGGCTCCGGGGCCGCGCTCAGCCCGCTCCCCGGCCCATCAGGAAAGCACTTTGATGCCGAAGTGTTTGCGGAGCTGTTCCAGAAACACAAACGTGAGCACGGTGTGCGGCATGAGGCGGATGCCTGCAGGAAGGAGGCCCTGGGCAGAGACAGAGAAAACAGGAAGTGAAGGGAGCCCAGAGAGGGCCCCGCCCCCACAGCCACGGGGGTCGGGGTAGCAGTACGACCCCGCCCCTGCAGCCACAGGCCCCTCCCACCATGCCCCTGGCTCCGCCCCAGCCCCCAGCCCCCCGCAGCCGCCCCAACCCCCGCCCAGCTCCCCCAGCCCCCGCCCAGCCCCCCCAGCCCCCCCCAGCCCCCGCCCAGCTCCCCCAGCCCCCGCCCAGCCCCCCCAGCCCCCGCCCAGCCCCCGCCCAGCCCCCGCCCAGCCCCCGCCCAGCCCAACCTTGTAAAAGGCCAGTGGCCCGAGCTTTGCTGTCTCTACTGCGCAGTGGAGAACACCCTGCAGAAAACACAAAGTAAAGCAATAAAAAAAGCTGCATTTTACTTGCAGGGTACAAATAACACGCCCCTCCCCCAGCACTAGCCAGGGGCCCTGTGCAGTGAGCAGCCTGGACCGGTCAAAGGTCATGACAGCCGGAGAAGCGAGCAGCCGAGAAGCTCAAGGCCACCCCGCCTGCTGACACAGCAAAACCAGAAGCAGGCAGAGGGGAACCGCCGGGCACCCACAGCATGTGGGGGGCTGGGAAGAGGAGCAGGGCACGGCAGAGACACAGAAGTGGCCATGCGGGTCAGCCGAGTTCTGGGCCTGCCCATTAGAATGCGGCAGCTCACCGACTTTCACTGACTACAGTGAACAGGCCGCCTCTGTGAACACCAAGGAATCAGATTTAAAACACACAGGGGGGCGCCCGGGTGGCTCAGTTGGCTGGGCTGCTGCCTTCGGCTCAGGTCATGATCCCGGAGTCCCGGGATCGAGTCCCACATCGGGCTCCCTGCTCAGCGGGGAGTCTGCTTCTCCCTCTGACCCTCTTCCCTCTCATGCTCTCTCTCTCATTCTTAAATAAATAAATAATCTTAAAAAATAAATAAATAAAACACACAGGGGGGCGCCTGGCTGGCTCCGTTGGTAGAGCCTGCGACTCTTGATCTCAGGGTTGTGAGTTCAAGCCCCACGTTGGGCGTGGAGCCTACTTAAAAAAAAATAAAGTCTTTAAAAAAGGGCCAAGGGCGGCTCCATGGCTGGCTGGGAACAGCAACTGGGGAGAATGGGGAGAATGTGCTCGTGGAGGGGGAAGAAAGCCTCGTCCACATGCCAGGACAGGGACACGGGCTCACGCAGCCATGGAGCCTGGAGCCTGATAACAGCAGTGTGGGGACCCCTCCCTGGTCCCCCATCCCGGCCCCCAGGCCTGTACTCTTGAGGGGGACAGTGCCTGCAGCCCCCACTCACCTGATACTCGCCCTTGGAGTTCATGAGACGCGTCTTCAGCACATCCAGGGGCTGGCACAGGACCGTGGCACACCCACCCTGTGGGGAGGGGGGCTTATCACCAATGGGCCTGCCAGGCAGAGTACGTGGGCACCCGTCACCCTCCCCCACAGACCCACCCCCATAGAAGCCCCTGGCCCGGATCCCTGGAGGCATCCTCAGGGCTGTAGGGCCCTGGGCTGCTGGGGGGCACTAGGAACCATCCCAGCTTGGGAACCAGGGCCTCGGTGCCTACATACGTATGCAGCCCAAGAGGGACATCCGCCACACCTGCCCACAGCCTCCTGCCTTCTGAGCCCCGGCCTTGTCCTGGGCACCGTCAGCTCCCAAGACTACTCAGCCTCCCCTTCCCGAGCCTCCCCCAACGGCCAGGCCCAGCACTCACCGCGATGAAGCTGGCGACAAAGTGAGTGAGGACACCATCAGACAGGTACCCAGTGCTGAGGACCAGCTGCTTGGCCTGATCATAGCAGGACAGCTGTCGGGGGAGGGGTGAGCAGGGCCTGTGGGATGGCCCCCAGCCCCAGGAAGGGTAGACAGGGGCCCCCAGGGACATCACCGGGACTGACCAAGTGCCTGCTCTGCAGGTCACCTCCAGTTACTGTGACCGGGCAGACGGGGGAGGCCCGGGCTGGGAGGGGCCTACCAACCTCCCCAGCCCCCACCTGTGGTCCATGCCCACTGCCTTCCTCCAGCACCTCTCCAGGGGCTGAGGGCGGGCCCCCCAGATGCTGCCCCAGGAGGCCCACCGCCAGCAGAAGCCCCACCTGGCCCACGGTGACAAGCATCCCTCGACTGGATGCCATGCTCGCGCCCGAAAACAGCTTCTTCAGACCCTCTGCCGGAGAACGGAGGTCAGGCGCCCAGCCACACCCCTCAGGCCTCCCCCCATGTCCTGCACAATACTCCCCAGGCCCCTCTGCCTCCTTGGACCCCCCAAAGGGCCTGCTCCTCTTACCTTCTCGGGCCACCCGGTACAAGCCGTCCACGGCATGGGCGTAGCTGCCAGGGACAGACAAGGGGCCGGGGTGAGGCCCTCCCTGCCCACTGGCCCACAGGGGAGGGTCCTCCCCGGGGACAGCCATGCAGCTGCCACGGGGGTCAGGGGCCAACAGTGCCGGAAGACCCCCCCCACCCCGCCAAGGCTGGGTCTGTCTGCGAGCTGGTCCTCAGGGTGAGAGGGTGGGGGCCTGCCTGGAGCCCTGTTTTACCCCTGGACTGTAGCCAATGTCTGCTCCCTAGCTAGGGCGTCCGTCCATAGGCAGCCTTGGAATCAATAGGATCTTAGACTTCATGAAAAATGGTATTTTTACCATTAAAAAAAAAAAAAATCCCAGCCCCCAAACTTGTTTAAAGGCCCAAACCCCCTCACTTAAACTTGTAAACCACCCTTCCTGTGAACAAGTACAAGATACCAGAAATGGGGGGAAAGTAGCCAGCCTCCATCCCAGATTCCCCTACCAGGAAAGAACCCAGAGGCCCTCCTGACTCCAGGCGGACGAGGGCGCCGTCAGCAGCCTCTGCCTGCTCCAGGTGACACCACAGGCAACAAGGCCACTTGGGGCTCCCAGCCGGGGACTGGCAGAGCCGCTCAGGTCTTCCTGCTCTGCACGCACCCCCCTCCCAGGCACCCCCCCCCCCCCCGCCAACCAAGAGCAGAACTTGCCCGCTACTCACTTGCGGCGCTGATTCGGGGGCAGCTTCATGTCATTCTGCATCCTGAAACAACCACAGGCTCAGGGGTGCGGCAGGGGGCCAAATATGACCCACACAGAAGCTGGCAGGCTTTGGGGCTCACCCTGGCCTGCCCCCCAGGCCCCCGTGTCCAGGCCCCCAAGGTCCGAGTGCTTGCTCCAGGCTGAACACGCCGCAGACCCCAGCAAGTAAGCCCCCCGCCCTGTCAGGAGTCGGGAAAGACCCTGACCTTGGGTGGGGGCACACACTGACCTGACATTGACCATATCTGCGGGAGTCCCCACGAAGCCTCCAATGCAACCTGGGGCGACAGACCCCAGAGCCAACATGTGAGGACTGGCGATGTCCACCTGCGCCCACCCTCCCTGGCCCGGCTGGCAGCTCACCGCTGATGGAGCCCAGCAACACCTTCTTGTAGAAGGGCAGGGGCCCCTCACTGCCCTTCGCCATGTGGTCCCGCACGGTCTCATAGATGGCGAACCGAGTCAGGGAGTAGGTCATCTGGGGGAAAAGGGGCCCAGCTCAGAGGGTGCAGGTGGGGGAATCCTGCTGGGCATGTCGGCCCTCCCCACCCCAGCCCTTCTGGTTTAAAATCATCACCAAATGGGCCATGGGGCCAGTGAAGGACCCTCCCAAGGCCACACGGTCAGCAAGTGACTGAGCCAATTCACAAACCCGGGGCTGGTTGAGTCCAGAGTTTCCCTCCCCGGGCTCAGTTTCCCCATGTCTAAGGGGTGGTCTTGAGCCAGCTGTGAGAGCAGGGCTGGCCCCATGGAAGCAGAAGCACATCCCAGGCCACCACACCCTGCCAACTCCTGGGGCCGTGTGGTTCCTTTCTCCTACCCAGCCTTGAAAAGGAGCACAAAGTAACTCCCATGCCCACAGGGCACCCACAGTGCATCTGAGTCCAGACCAGGGACACCAGTCTTTCCCTCTACCTGCATGGGCTCTGGGACCAGGACTTAGGGAAGCCCTTACCTCGCGGGGGGGGGGAGCTGAGAGGCAGAAGTGCCCTCCCGGGAGCCACAGCCACCCACTGTCCCGGGAGTGGGGAGCCCCGGAGGCACCTGTCTGCACAGGGAGGCACTCAGGCCGTTGTAGAGTGCCAGGACGCCGTCGGAGCGCACCACCTGCAGGGCCATGCCCGTCATGCGCAGCTTCACCTCCTGCTGCGTCTGCAGATGCACCTGTCGGGGCACAGCTGCTCACACAGGGCCCTGCCGCAGGGCCCACCCAGCCCGGCTCTGCTCCGAGCCCTTTCCCACCATCTGCCACTTTTATACCCACACGAAGACCCCATGGGCTGGGTCCTCTCAGCACCCCAGTTTAGAGACGGGAAACTGAGGCACAGGGAGACACAGAGGTCTCCTAAGGGTGCCCAGCTGGGTGTAGATGGGACTCCATGCCCACACCTGGCACCAACCAAAACATTCCACACTATTTTGCTTTACAAGGGACAATGCCGGCTGACACGTGAGCCCACCAGACCTGTGAGAAATAGTTCACCTATGTGTCTGAGTCCTCACAGCACCTGCTGCAGGAGTGGGGGTCATGAGGCCCATTCTGATGAGGACACTGAGGCCGGGTGTAGACCCCAGCAGGGTGACTCCAGAGCCCCATTTCTTAGCCATGCCACTTCTCAAGAGGGATCAGACGTTATGGGGACTCAGAGACAGGCTGAAGAAACATGGTGGGCTTGGAGGAGATACTGGGAGCCGGTGGGGGAGAGGGGAAAGGGCACTCCTGGGAGGGCCGCCCTGGAGTCTGTCCCCATACGCCCCACTCCGTCCAGCCCCAGTTGTGTTCTGGCTGGGCCCCCCCGGGCAGGTTACGAACCCTCCTGCCTCAGTTTCCCTCAGTGTGCTACGAGGATTAAGTTTACTTATTTATTTTAAAGATTTTATTTATTTATTTGAGAGAGAGAATGGTAGAGAGAGAGCACATGAGAGGGAAGAAGGTCAGAGGGAGAAGCAGGCTCCCCGCCGAGCAGGGAGCCCGATGCGGGACTCGATCCCGGGACTCCAGGATCATGACCTGAGCCGAAGGCAGTCGCTTCACCGACTGAGCCACCCAGGCGCCCCATGAGGACTAAGTTTAGCTCAGTGGGTGTACCTTTCCTTTCCTTCTCTGTCCCCGCCCAGGGGCTTGGGTGGTAGGGCAGCGAAGGTGGGTGGGGACAGAGAAGGCTTTGCGCTCCACTCGGCCACAGAGGCCAGTGGGACAGGAAAGGGGGCGCTGGGCCTGGGGGCAAGGTGTCCACGCAGGAAGGAGCCCTGTCCAGGCGAGAAGCAGCTGTGAGGACTGAGCCAGGGCACAGGGCAAAGGGAGAGATCAAAGAGCTGTAAAATCATTTCTCCAGTGGCCACGCCGTCGAGAGGCCCGCCTCCAAGGCTGTCCTCCCTGCTGCCACCCCCGCAGAGGGCTGAGTACCCCCCGGGCCAGACAGCAGTCAGCGTCCTGTGGCTGCCTGCTGCCCTTGACCCTCCTGGCAGCATTCTGCAGTAAAACAGAACCCGGGGGGCAGGGTATGGGGCAGTGATGCCCAAAGGAGCCTTGGACAATGGACAGGGGGCTCTGCGCCGCTCCAAGGGCCCCTAGAAGCTGTGCCCACCCACAATCGGACACAGAGCCTAACCCTCCAGGGCCCCACGGTGGAGATGGCGCAGATGGCACAGTACCTGCCTGGGCATCAGGAAAGCAAAATAAAACAGACACGAGGGGAGGCTCCTCCTTTCGCAAAACAAGAAGCACCTTTCAGTTCACTGTCACCTCCTCTCTCAGGTGGTCACAGCACCTTCCAGGCCTGGCCCTGTTCCTCCTAACCCCCTCTCAGGCCCTGGGGGCTACTAGGAGCCTGCAGGCCTCTCCCAGGACAAGCCAGGTCTCAGGTGTGCCAATGGGGCTACCACCTTCAGCCCCCACGACTGCTAATCCTGCCTAGACTGGAGGTGAGCATTTTTACTAGAGAAGTCAATCCCCCTTCATTTAGGACAAAAGCTGCTGAAAGAAACATACCCTCAGGTGGAGGAGGGGCTGGGGTGGGGGCCTGGCTGGAGGCTGAGGTTTGGGTCAACAGGGCCAAAGGTGCCAATCCCTCCCAGGGAGTGAGTATGGGGGTCAGGCTGCTTTGGGTGGGGGTAGGGACAGAGGTGGCCAGGGAGCTGCCCCCCTGGCCCACAGGTCCCATGTGACCACAGCCCAGGTTCCCCAGGGCAGGGCCTCCTGGGCCGACCAGGCACCATCAGCCCTTTCTTCTTTGTTCTTTGTAGTGAGAAAGGGGCAGAAAACAACCCCCTCCCCGCCGCCCCCCCCCCCCCGGCCTGGCCCTGGGAGACAAGAGAAGTTCTGTCTCATACTGCCCCATAAGCATTTTTCCTTAAAAAAAAAGTAAAATGAGTGTGAATGCTTCTTGCTCACCCTCACAGAGCAGGACCTGTGTGGGTGCAGGACCTGCGGCTTCCAGGTGCCAACCCAGTCCGGGAGGAAGCAGCCCAAAGCAGGGATCCCAGGGAACGTAGCCCAGGGTACGTGTCCCATTCCCTCACTGTGTGCTGGGTACCCACCAGGCAGGGAGGCCACCTGGTCTATGCCCTGGGTGTGCTAGAGCCAACAGGTGTGCACCCCAGAGAACCACCCCCTCAACTCGAAACCAGGCTGTCCTCAAAACTGCGGGATGGAAATTGGCTCAGAGAGGCCAAGCGACTAGCCCAAGGTCACACAGGTAGTATGGGGCACAACCGGGGGCTGGAACGTGGCCCGTGGTCCCCAACAACAGGCACCGCTACCCCGGAGTGGGCAGGGTCTCCGGGCGGGGTCAGTGATCCACAAGGCGGCCCCAAGTCTCAGGCCTTCCAGGGCCAGTGCAGGGCCAGGCAGGTCAGTGCCCAGGCGTGGGTGGCGCCCCACGCCTCCCCCCTCCCCAACCCCCGGCCCCTCGCACCCGGCCCCGCCCGGCCCGCGCCGCCCTCACCTTGAGTAGGTCCAACGGGTGCGTGCAGCAGGCGGCCCCGCAGGAGGCCAGTCCCCCGAAGTACCAGCGCGACACGCGCGCCTCCGCCGCCATGGCCCGCACCGCGGACGCCCGGGAGCGCCGGCAGCCCACTTGCAGCTCCTGCTGCCCACACCCCGGCCCCGGCCTCCGTCCGGCCCCGACAGAACCCCGACTCCCGCCCCGGACCCCGGCCCGCACCGCCGCCGGCGCCGAGTTCAAAGCGCCACCCGCCACCCGCGCCCCGCGCAGCCAATGCGCCCGCGCGGCCCGGGGGGCGGGGCCACCTAGACCCCGCCTCGAGCCGGGGGGCGGACCGCGCCTTAAAGCGGCGGTGGCCCGGCAACGGAGCCGAGTGGGCGCCGCCGAGCCGCCTGCGTCTGTGCCCGAGGGCCTAGCTAGGGCGTGGCGGGGGGAGCCCCCCCACCGACTCCAGGGAGCCTGCTGGGTGGCCTGCTCCACGTCCCCCCCACCCCGCCCTGCTCCGGCCGCCCCAGGGTCACCCCCACGCCCAGGGCAGGTCTCCGAAGGTCGCCGCCAAGGAGCGGCCTCGGCGCTCAGCCAGTCCCTGCCACTCCCGGAGGCCGGCCTCCTGGAAACAGCCCGCCCCAGCCGCGGCCCTGACCTTGCACCCAGTGTCCCGGCTCCGCCACGCAGGCCCTGGGGGTCAGCCCTGGGACACGTGCATCCGGAGGGGGTGGCAGAAAACCTTCTTGGGGCCAGTCAGCAGATTACAGAAAAACTAGGGGCAAAAGACAATTCGGGGAGACTAGCGGCCCTCCGGTGCTCCCAGCCAAGTCCAGCCTCAGGTGTGCTCTGACCAGACAACCATCCTGGAAGTGGACAAGGAGACAGGAAGTTCTGAGCCATGGGAGTTCAGGCTCCTGGGAGTTGGAGTGGCTGCCTGCCCCCCGGAGATAGCCACATGTGTGCAGATCCCCACTCTTATTCCACCATCCAGCAAACAGGAGGTGGAAGTATGCTCCTAAGCCGGAGATGCACCTGCTGGGCAAAGTGGAAATCTGAATCCCCAGGGCCACTTTACAGCAGGGCCACACGGGCCCAGAGAAGACAGAGCCAGAGACCCCTTCCCCAGGGAAGAACCTACATCTTGCAGTCCCAGCTTGGCCACTGCAGCCCTCCACCCCCACGCAAGGAAGAAGTGTGAGGGGCATTGGGGAAACAACTCTGGGTCCCCTGAGCCTGCCGAGCGCCCAGCAATTATCTGTGTCAGAGGCATAGTATGGGCCAGCAAACCTCCCTATTTACTTAGAGCTGCCACTCGGAGACAAAGGACTCTGTCTTTTAGAACTGCAGGAGGCCTCTGACCCCTGAGGTCATCAGCTGGGGAACAGCTGCAGAGATGGTGTCCAGCCCAGAAATGCTGGGGACCCTGGGAGGTGGCGGGGGCGGGGGGGTGGCCACACAGGCATCCTGCTGGATCTGAAGTAGAGGGGCAGGATGGAAAGAAGACCCTAGCTGTAGACTAGATGGAAACTTGGGGCCCGGGGTGGGGCGGGGGCAGGCACAGTGGGGGAAGGGTCACAGCAATTTTCCAGAAGAAACCAGAGGAGGCACTTGGCTGGCTCAGTTCCAAAAGCATGTGACTCTTGGATTTTGGGGTTCTGAATTCAAGCCCCACATTGGACATAGAGGTTACTTAAAAAAAAGTCAATTGTATTTCTATATATCAGCAATAAACAAACTGAAATTAGGAAAAACAATTCCATTAAAAAAAGAGAAGATGCGAGACACCAAAGCTCTGCAAGGAAATGTGAAAACGTGAGATGGCTTTCACACCTAAGCCCTTTGTTTAAAGAAACAGAGCTGACAGGCTGGTGGGTTGCAGGGGAGTGGCCTCCTTGTCCACTGTCCCATGGGGAGTAAGTAGCATCTTCAAGCCCACTCCGGAGACCCAAGCCAGCACCAAACCTGCCCAGAACCAGGTCTCATTGAAGATAAATCAAGATGTCTGAATCTTTGGTCAGCCCAAGGGTAATGTTACCAGCTCCTGACTACAAAGAAGCTAATCTCAGAGAAGGCAAGTGGAGGGGACAGCCCAGAAAGCTAGGGGCAAGGTCCCGGGGTGGGGGCTGCCACCTCTCTGTGGTCACATCAGCAAGACAGGGTCCTGAACCCACGTAGGGAAGAAAGCCCCAGTGCAGACCGAGCGGTGAGAACGGCGGATCCCTAAAGCTTCAGAGCAGAAACTGAAGAGATCTGAGAACTGAAATGTCAAGAGCGGCAGCACAGCACGTTGCAATCTGTGAACTCCCTGAAGATCTGGAAACGCTCGAGGAGAGCAAAGCGTGGAGGAATCCTGGAAAATGCACCAAGTGTGGGGCGACTTTTTAAGACAAAGGTGGCACTTTGCAAGCTCTAGGTCAGCGAACTCAAAAAGATCCCCAGCCAAATTCTCAAATGGATCATAACAACTTGTGCATAAACCCAAGGTTTTAGATGGGGAGGTCAGGCGAGGTCTTGAGAACAAGGCTGCCTGGCCAGGCCTCTCGGGTGGGGCCTGTCTGCACTGCAGCATTCCCATGTCCTCAAGGGGCCACATGGGGGGCCAGGTAGACACCAGGGTCCCTGGAATGGGCAGGAGGCAGGGGTCAGCTCCAGATCTCCCTCTTCCGTGTTTCGTTAGCCTGGACAAAGACCCAGTATGCTAACTCCTACCAGGACCTGACAGGACCTGTAAGGTTTCATGTGGGCACCATCAGGGCAACTCAGGATGCACAGCAGATCTACTTCTACTTTCCTTGCTGAGCTCAGGGGCCAAGGCCAAGTGGCCTCCAGGGACTCAGGGCATGCCCCACCTACTGCCAGGTTGGAGACACTTTATTGGCCAACTACAGACCAGAGCAGGTCAACACTGGAGCTGGGGGGGGACCACCAGGGACTGTGAAGTCAGGTGGGGGGCACCAAGCGATCACCATCCAAGCACTGTCCTAGCCTGGTGGAAGGTAGGCAGAATGGGGATGGCCTGATAGCCTGATGGCCCTGGGGTACGGCATCACCTGCACTTTTGAGCAGCCACCCCCAGGCCGTCCAGCATGGAGCAGGAGGTCGCATCATCCCAGGAAGAGGGAAGGGGAGAAAGGGAGTCCTCGTCATCACCCCAATTCCCCTGGAAAGACAAAGGGGCTCAGAGATGAAGCGGACTCTGTAGGTGACCTGCGGAAGGGAAGGCCGAGGCTGAGGACTGTCCCTGAGTTCAGACCACTCCCTTCCCCCCAGGAAAAGGCAGTTGGGTCAGCAGGATACTGGGCGAGCCGTACCCACCCAGGTGGCCCAGCAGTCACCTGTTGAGGGAAGGCATGCCCAGAGATCCGCGGATGGTGAATCATTAACCCTCTGGGACTGTCCGGGCCAGACTTGGCCAGTGGGGCTCTCTGGGTCAGGGAGCAGCCTTCTTACAAGGAGTCCAGCAGGAAGCATACTCTCTGGGTGCGGGGCATGCCCCGCTGGGAACACAGCAGCTCCCCAGACCTGTCCTGAGGGGTTCTATCCTATAGACGCAATGTCCTCTCTGGTCCCACAGCCCCGTCCTTGCATTCTTCCAACGTGGCCAGGGAGGGGGCACGGGGGCCTGCCATTCTCAGGCACATGCCTCACCGCTCACCTCAGTCTGCTAAAGACCACCACAGGTGCCCCACACCCACCTCCCAGTGATGATCTGGCAGCAGCCAGCTGCTGCCACCCCAGCAGGAGGGGCGCTGCCCGTACCCCCGGTGTGCTGCCACCAGCCCTGGGAGGTCAGGCCCCTGCACACAAAGGACCCAAAGGTCGCTGACCAACCCCCACACATCCCACTGGGGAATGAGGGGGCTACCCTAGCCAGCTCCCCACCACCCACCTGGCAGCCCACCCAGATACACCACTCTGCACACACAGTGCCCAAACAATGTATTTTTCTCAGTTGCCACCAGGGGGTGCATGTTGACCGCGGGAAGTTCTGGAGTCCGTCTCCCTGGTGCTCACGCAGGAGCCACGCCCCCAGGCCCAGCCGGTCCATCCGCCGGTCCATCCGCCCGTCCCAGAACGGAATTGGCCCAGGGGTGCCAGTGCCGCAGTTCTGTTCGGAGGCTGCTCCCACCAGCAGGTCCCAGACAGGGGGGCCTCGCCCCGGTCCCAGGGACCCTTGTCCACCAGTCCTCAGAGCTGGCCCTACTCCAGAACCACGGTGCCGCCCACCGCCTCCAGGGCTGCCTTGATCTTCTCTGCCTCGGCCTTGGCGACATTGGCCTTGATTTCCTGGGGCAGGGACTCCACCAGCTTCTTTGCCTGCCACAGAGCAAAGTCAGGAATGGGGCCTGGGTGGCCGCAACCTATCTGCCCCAGAAGGGGCCAGTCCCAGAACCGCTCGCATGGTAGGGACAGCAGGGGGAGGCCTGTGTGGCACACGGAGCTCACCTGGACGAGGTTTATGCCCTGGATGTAGTTCTTGATTTCCTTGATCAGCTTCACTTTGTCCACGGGCTTTGCCTCTGTTAGGCGGACAGTGAAATGTGTCCGTTCTTTTTGTGTGGGGATGTCTTCTTCTGCTACCTGGGAGAGGGAGAGACAAAGCACAGGGTGAAGTCGGCACAATCGCTCCTGGGCCACCTTGTCCTGTTACCTCCAAGCCCCAAAGCAAGGCCAGCAAGGCCCGCAGCTCCAGCTGGAGGCGCACCAGCCCTGCTGGGCTCGGGGCTAACCGCGTGGAGCCTTCCCTCCCTCCCACACTCCCCAGCTGAGACCTGGCTCCCGGGCCAGAACACTGCCTTCTCCCCAGAGGCAGTTCTGAATCTGCCTCCCCTCACCCACCCACTCAAGTTCCCTTATCTCTTCAAAGCTGTAATTGTGGGACAGGCAGGCTGACAGCAACAGCTCTTATCCAACAGCATTTCAGGAAAGCAGTGCCATTGTCATCCTCAGCCAAACCCCGTGTGGATGATAAACTGACAGGCCGCCGGAGCCCCACCTTCGCTGAGTGACCGACGACAGGAGGACGAGGCTGACAGAGGCCCTGCTGTCACAGCTGAAGACACAGCACCCCCACGGGGCAGGGGACACGTGGCGCGGCAGCCTGGGGGCAGTCCTGGTTTAGATCTGCTCCCCAATTACTATTTTTTAAAAGATTTTATTTTTGATAGAGCACAAGGGGAAGCAGCAGAGGGAGAGGGAGAAGCAGGCTTCCCGCGGAGCAGGGAACCCGATGAGGGGCTCAATCCCGAGACTCTTAGGATTGTGACCTGAGCCGAAGGCAGACGCTTAACCATCTGAGCCCCCCAGGCGCCTCCTGCCCCCCAGTTATTGACAGTATCCCTTCATTCTCAGAAGCGTTCCAGTTTCGACAATAAAGTTCAGAGGAACTCCGTCTCTCCTTGCCCCACATGTTCAGCCTGAATCTCACCAGCCTATGAAGCTACCAGTTTGCAGCAGATGGAGGAGTGGAGCTGATACCACTGGAACCATCAGACACGTCTGGGATGTGGGACACCCCACAGGACCCCTGACCTGGATTTCGTAGTAAAAGATGGCCAGGGAAAGGGGACTGAGGACGGGAGCCAGACTGCAGAGACCGAGTGACCACATGCAACACACAGTGTTTAGGCTGGGATAAACCAACTGCTATAAAGTCTGGAACCATTAGCTAAATCTGAATAGACTGAGCGAGAAAATCACCATTAACGATGTTTGTCGTACAAATGGCTCGTGGCTACGTTAAGAAAACGCCTCTGTGAGGGCGCCTGGGTGGCTCAGTTGGTTAAGCGACTGCCTTCGGCTCAGGTCATGATCCTGGAGTCCCGGGATCGAGTCCCACATCGGGCTCCCTGCTCGGCAGGGACTCTGCTTCTCCCTCTGACCCTCTTGGATCTCGTGCGTGCGCGCGCTCTCTCTCAAATAAATAAATAAAATCTTTAAAAAAAAAAAAGAAAAAAAAAGAAAACGCCTCCGTGTTTAGAGATACGTGCTGGAGCACAAAGAGAAAGGACAGACCGGACACGTGCCTTAAGCCTCAAGGGACAAGCAAAGTAAACACGGCAAAACCTTAATCATTATCAAGGCTGGGTGATACGTACATAGATTGTTCTTTGTACTTGATAATTTTGGAATTTTCCCAACAGAAAGTGCAACATCCCCCCACCAAACCAGAAACAAACAAAAAACGTAACAAATTAGTGCGTGGCTTCAGGTCGGCTGGTTTCGTCGTGGAGACCCAAGCTTGCCCATCACCCCCATCTCTGCTCCAGCCCTGGCCGTGCCCCACGGCTCTCGTGCCCACCAGCCCTCTGCTGGGAATGCCCTGCTCTCTTCCTGTATTCCTCAAGTCTCCCCTACGGTGCCGCCTCCTTATCATGGCCTCCCTGGAAATTGTAATCCTCCCCTCCCCTTAAGCTTCTTCCCTACGTTTTTCCCACAGCACTTATCATGTTCTGCTATTCAGTAAAATTTTTCTTTTTCTTCTTATTTGGCTTATCGCCAATTTCCCTCCACAAGAAACATGGTCTTCACGTGAGCAGGGATCTGCACATCCTCGGCAGGAAGGTGGTCCCAAGGACGCTGCAGGTGGCCCACAGCCAGCACACACAGCTTTGCGGGATGTGTTGGCTGATGCAGGCTTAAGATGAGGGACAATGAGAGAAATCTGGCCACGCGACATGGTGGCACCAGAGGAAAACCTTTTTGCATGGGACCCTGGCCTGCGCCCACCTCGGGGGGTGCTGCTGCAGCAGGGGCAGCTCCGGGCATTGTGCCGCCCATCGGCATGAGTCCAACATCCTGGATCTTCAGTGTTTTCTGCAGGGAGAAGGGAGAGCAGTCTCAGTAGCTGCCCATCACGTTCGAAGACACCCACACAACAAGCCTGACACAGTCCTCATACTCAGGGAGCACGCTTCGGACAACTTACTACGCTCCCCAAATATACCAAGAACAAGACACAGGCCTGGGCTTGTGATACCTTCAGGAGCTCGTTGAGATCTGAGATTTCCAGGAGTGTGAGGCTGGCGATGTCCTGGACAAGCTGCTGGATCTTGGGGGGATACTCCTTGGGCGCGTTATCCAGGGGTGCACCGGCGAGGGCCTCCCCCATTCGATGGCCGCCGCATCTCATCAGCCTCACAGCACAGACACGGGGCACCTGTTGCCTAGCCCCCCATTCAAACAAGTCTGTCAGATTGGCACAAGCGGGTGGCACAGACCAGGCGGGTAGGCGCTATGAGCTCAGGTCTAGCTCCTTGGTCCCAACCCGGGGTTCTCAGGTTCCAGGGTCCACGAGGATAAGGGGACTTCCCAGCTACCTTAAATTCTTCAACGAGCCTTAGAAATCCACGCGAGTATTTGCAGACAGGCTACCCACAACATTAGCTTCCGGGTCGAAAAAACTATCTGCCCAAGGGCGCAGGACAGTAACTTGAATGCATTCCGCTACACTAAGCCTCTCAGAATCTGGGGCCCTCGGGCGGCACAACGCCGGACCCAGCGATGGAAGACCTACCACGTCACTGGGGCTGCGGGGGAAACTGAGGCCCGGGGAGAGGCAGGGACCTGTGCACGGTCGTCTGGGGCCACCCCTAGCACACTCAGCAGCCCGAAGGAGTCGGCGGAGTGGGGGGGCCCTCGCGACGCCCATCTGCGCCGGGCCCCGACGAGTCCGGGCGGCACACCGCCCGCCGCGCCCGGACGCCGCCCCCAACCTGCACCCTCAGTTGCCGGCCGAGGGCCCCGACCCTGCCACCCTCCAGCCCTCGGCGGGCCGCGGTACCTGGCGAGACGGAGCGCAGCGCCCTGAAGCCCGAGACACGGCCCCCAGAGGGGGCGAGCGGCCGCCAGCAGCATCGGTCCGCGGGCGGGAAGGTCACACGCGGCTCCCCAGGAGAAGGACGCTCTAGCCGCCGGGGCCGCCGAGCATCCGAGCTGAGTGAGGACGCTCTAGCCGCCGGGGCCGCCGAGCATCCGAGCTGTGTCAGGACGCTCTAGCCCAGGAGGCCGCCGGGGAAACGAGTTGGAGAGGACGCTCTAGCCGCACCTCGCGCCGGCTTCCTCTCGCTCCCAGAGATTACGCACAGGACGGCGAGCCGCGCAGGCGCAGAAGCTCGTGGGTGGCGGCCGGGAGTCGGGGTCGCGGGCCTGGGGCCCCGTCCTCGCTAGGCGAACGAAGGCCGGAGAAGGCCGAGGCTCGGGGAGGCGGTCCCGGCCCGCGAGTAGTCCAGCCGGGGAGGACAGTGCAGTGACCCCCACTCCCCGACACCTGTCGAAGCCTCGCGCCGGCTGACGGGGGTCTCGGCTCGGGACGCCCTCCCCGGCCGCCCGCAGCCTGAGGTCACCCGGCGCCGAGAGCTCCCGCTGTCCTCTGGGCAGCCGTCTCCTTGGTTCCCTCCTCCCGCTGAAGGGTTGCCTCTCGCGCCAGCGCGGGAGCACGTTTTCTGTCGGTCCGTGCCGCCCCGGGAGCGAGGCCGCGTCCTGGGCCCGCGCGTCTGGGCGGTTGAACTCGGGATTCTCTGCTGACAGCGCGACTAAGGGTTGTGGTTGAGCCTGGAAGGGTCGAGTGATGGGGTCGTGGGCGGGAGGGCTAGCGTTTCGCCTGGGAGAAGAGAATTTGTAAGCCCTGGCTCTGTGTCCAGCTGCCTGAGTGCGCTCTGAAGTCCTGCCTGCCTCCATCCAGCTCCCAAACGTGCACGTGGGGCGCCTCCCCGGCCCCTCTGACATCTGCCCTGAGGCTCCTGGGTCTCTGCTCTCCCAGCTGATTTTCTAAGAGCCAGGCACGGAGCAGCGCTTGTTACATCAAATCAAGAAAGCAGAGCCGTCCTCTGCCCGGCAACCTCCTGCTGTCCTGGCCCTGCCTTTGGCCCGAGCTCAGATAGCCTCTCTGCCTAGTAAACTAGTCCATCTCTTCACAGAAGAGATCCAGCATTAGCGGGGATCACCTACGAGATATTTAAAGTGTGTGAAATGTTCTGAACTCTGGGTACGAGGGGCTGAGTCTACACTACGGTAAGGTACTTTCTTCCAGACTACAACTCTGACTGGTGTAGAGTCACACTCATCCTTGGGCGCTGCGAGTCTTTGAGGAGTCAGGGCAGAGCAGGGCTGGACGGGGAGGCCTGCTGCTGGGCTCCCCAAGGGCACAGCTCCGTGGTGCTGTCTCAGGGGAGGATCAGATCTGCAGCTGCTGCCGGAGCAGTGCCCACCCCTCGACACTGACCGTGCAACCAGGCTTGGCTTGGGACAGGCTGGCCCACAAGCATGTGCCTACTCGCCCCTGTCCAGAGCTGCACCAGCTGCCCACCACCTTCCTTCTGTAGAGACGCTCGGATACTTGTTGAAAGACATTTTATTATCAGTGTTCCGTTCCGTCTACTCGGGGCACTGGATGAGATGGCAGCTCAGAAGCAGAGAAGCTGGAGACAAGCCCCCACCCTCCCGTGAGGGCCAGGAGTGCATGCTGACCGCAGGGGGCCACGCCAGAGGGCTCTGGGAAGCACGCACGCGAGTCAGACCCCAGGCCGTGCGGTCTCCCGGGTGCAGATGGGGGGAGGCCCAGGCTGCACAGGAAGAGGGACCCCACTCCAGCCAGCCCTCACAGGACCTGACACACGGGGCTTGAAGGCTCCCGCTCGGAGAGGATCCCTCCCTCCCACCCTCCGAGGCCCAGCCCTGGGGAAAGAAGTCCGAGACCAACTCAGGGAGATGGGGAGGAGGGTGTGGCCTGGGGGCACGAGGAGTCGGCGGGAGAGGACAGAGGGCGGGGGCCAGGGTGAAGGGCCGCCCCCTGCACGCCGCAGGGACACTACATGGCTGCAAGAGGAGAGCGAGGCAGGAAGGCAGGGATAGGACGCTAGTTAGAGACGGAGGCGGTGGTTCAGAGAACCGTAGTGTTGTTCTGGCTGGTGCGCTCCCGGCCGCGGTCAGTCAAACGAGATGAGCTGGGCTTCACTGCCCTGCGCCGGAAGGCCCTGTGCCGGTGGCGGCTGGGCCACGGGGGGTGGCTGTTGGGGGGGTCCCCCGGAGGGCGCCATCTGGGGGTAAGGCACAGGAACCATCAGTCCTCCTTCCCCAGACCCTGGCCTTCCCCGCCCCCCCCCCCCCCCCCCGCGGCTTCTCTCTATAGAACGCTCCACCCTGGTCTCAGCCCCAGGGCTCAGTCCTGGCAAAAGCCCAGCCCACGCCAGGCCTCCCTCCTCCCAGCTTGCTGTGGGTTCCCTGTTCTCATCCTGCCCCAGCGGAGACCCCAGGAGTTCCCGACCAGTGTCCACGGGGTTGAGCACGTGTGTGGTCTGGACATCTGTGTGCGCTGCTGCGTGTGTGCCGGCTGGGAAGCAGTCCTGGCCTGCACGGTCTCCTCCTCCCAGGACAGCCCCACCATCGTCCTCGAGCTGAGCTGCCGGCAGCCTTGGGAGGAGCTCACCTGCTGGTACACAGGCTGCTGCCCTGCGATGTAGGGCTGCTGGGGGGGCGGCAGAGGTGCGTCCTGGCTGGGGAGGGTGCTCATGAGACTCTGTGAAAAGAAGCGAACCCCACGTGAAGGAGCCCTGTATGCCAATAAAGGGGGGCGTTTCTGACTTGGAAAATCAAATGCCCACCAGCTAGGAGAGCCTCCCAGTGGGGAAGGGGGGATGGGCAGGAAGGCGGGGCCTGCCCAGCGCTCCCCCAGCCTCTTTTCCATGTGGACACCCCACGCGGTGTCTCACCTGCATGCTGTAAGGCTGGTAACCCATGGACACCGACTGAGTCCCCATGTAGCCCATGGCGCCGGACTGTGGAGGCTGGGACATGGCCGGGAGGCTCTGGGGGGCCTGGGAGGCCACGTTCTGTGGAGGGAAGCGTGTGATGGGAGAAGGGCTGCGGGCCCTCGCTGGGGAGGGGAGCCAACCCTGCCCGCCTACCTGATAACCCTGTGTCGGAGTAGGCTGGTAGGACGAGTAGGCTGGGCTGGCGGTGGGCCCGGTGGGGCCTTGGGGGGCTGCCTGCGCCCCGGTGGCCCCCGCTGGGTACATGTAGGCGCTCACCATGCTGGGATCTACGGAGGGAGAGGAGCAAGCTCACTACCCTGCAGGGTGACTTCTGGAACCAAGTTCACATTTCACATTCTCACAAAAGGAAAAAAACCCAACAAGGATAGGAGAGGAGCTCTAGTGCTGAATGCAATCAGAAGAAATGAACCAAACTATCGACGGGGTGTAACAGGCCGGCACGGGAGGGGTGGGGGAAACGAGCTCTTGCACCTTCTGAAACTCAGGGCCTGAAGACAGGACTACCAGACCTAGTGAGCCCAGTCAGGAGGACCTCTCCCCAGGGGCTCGGGCTGGCGTTCCTGAAACCACTTCCTGTGTACTCCAGGAACGAACAGAGCAGCCCACGTGGGGAGGACACAGGCACGGAGAGGGGAGGAGGCCCCGGGCCGTATCACTGAACCCAGGTCTGCCGTCCGCAGATGAGGCTTGTGCACGCGTGCACGTGTCCTCGCGGGCTGCCGCGGGCCCCAGATGCTGAACAACCCCCACTCGCAGGACCAGCGGCTCCCTGGAGAGGGGCTGCCTCCAGGGCTGAGCAGCGACAATGTGAACACAGAATGGGGGTAGATGGCCCCGGAGCTGGCCACACCTGGGACCATCTGAGCCGTGAAACCAATTGTAAAATGTGAATAAAATGGGTCCACGTGGATGTAAACGACGAAAGAGTAAAGAAGAGAAGTGTCTCCTTACAGTGGAAAGACAACTGACCAACAAGACGAACGAGATGATAAAGTCACTGGGTGACAAACGTTATGACAGCCTCACACACGGAAGAGAAGGCTCTGAAGCTAGTGGGTGACAACTTGGGAGGAGCAAGGATGTGTGCAAGTCTCGTCCCCACTGAATGGCTGCTGACTGCCACGGGACAGCCAGGCCCTTGCAGGAACCCCGAGAGGCCGCCTGCGCGCCTCGGGCCAGCAGCCGGCTGTGCCTTCCTGCTGAGCACTCCAGCGACCAGGATGCACGGTCAAAACCCAGCCACAAAGACCAACCACGACCCAGCGAGGGCTGGTCTGCAAGACAGCAGGCCAGTGCTCTTTGAGGAGTCAGGGTCATGAACACAAAAGCAAAGAAAGAACATTCTAGATCAAAGATGAAAAGCAGCCAAACAGTTAGAGACAACAGCCATGGGGTTTCCTGTCTGCACAAGGAGTGTTACTGGGACTGTGTGGGAGAGCTGAACCCGGCCATCGGTGAGGTCACATGCTGTGACCGCGCTAGCAGCAAACAGCATCATACCCGCCACCCGCTCTAAAGAGGTTCAGGGAGGGCGCCTGGGGGGCTGAGTCATTGGGCGTCTGCCTTCAGCTCAGGTCATGATCCCAGGGTCCTGGGATGGAGCCCCGCATCGGGCTCCCTGCTCAGCGGGAAGCCTGCTTCTCCCTCTCCCACTCCCCCTGCTTGTGTTCCCTCTCTCCCTCTCTCTGTCAAATAAAATCTTAAAAAATAAATAAATAAAAAGATTCAGGGAAAAAAGTCCACGTGTATGTGCGCACACCTGCATGTACGGATAGAGAGTGCAAATGTAATGAAATATTGTTTGGGAAATCTAGAAAACCCTTTGTACTATTTAACTTTTCTGTAGAACTGAAGTTACAGCAAAACAAAAACGAAGGAAAAAGTAGTAGTATGGAGCTCATCTTGGTGGGCACCTGCGCCCGCCCCATTACCTGCTCCGGCCCCAGGCATGCTGGGGTAGGGGCTGCTGGTGGCGGGGGCCGGCTGGCTCATGTACACCGTGTGCATGGGGGAGCCCTCCACTGAGCCTGCGGGGCTGAAGGTGCCCGGGAAGCTTGTTGGGCCTGAGGGCTGGTACAGCACGCCCCCGGCCGCGGGCATGGCCTGGAGCTGGGGACAAAGAGAGACGGCGGTCAGGGCAGTCCTCGGTGGCTGCAGCCCCTGGCGAGGGGTGGGCCCGGGGCGGGTGCGTGCCTGGGCATAGGGCAGGGAGAAGGCGGGCATCTGGGCGCGCATCTGGATGGTCTGCTTCTGCTGCTCCAGGCGCAGCTGCCGCTCTTTCTCCTGCTCCTGCAGGCGCTGGATGGCCAGCTGCCGCTGCACCTCCAGGTACTCCTGTGGGCACAAGGCACCATCAGGGCTGTGTCCACGACGTCGGCACCCCCCAGGTGGAGCCGGCCACCACACCTGCTTTTTCTGCCGCATGATCTCCAGCTTCTGGGCCAGCTGGATCTGGCGCTGGCGCTCGGCTTCCTCAGCTGCCCGGCGAAGCTTCTCCCGGTGCTCCTCCCGCAGGGCGCTGAGCGCCCCCCGGGCATCGCGGATCTGCGCCAACTTGTCCTGCAGCCCCTCATAGTATACTGTGGGGAGAGGGCAGCGCCAGGAGTGTGTGGCGTGGGAGGGAAGCACTGGCTGCCCAGTGCTGGGCTCTGGCCACCAGGCCTGCCTTGACCCAGCCAAGTGCCTGTCCGCAGGGCACGGCTGGCTTCTGGGCTCCCAGGGTCAGGGCTGGGGGTGGGATTCCTCCTGGAGCTGATGGTCCTATGCTTAGTGGGACATTTCTCATCGCAGGGACCACCCCCCGTGTTGCCTGCGGCCCAGAGAGGGACTCTCGAGAAGCTGCCGCCTTCGGGGTAGTCCCACCCGAGGACCCTCTGCATGCCCACAGCGAGCGGCCAGCACACAGTGCTCACACGACACCACGCCGAGGGGCCCCCCCGTGCACTGCGGCACCTACGCCTGCGCTCGTCCAGTTGGTTGAGCAGTTCCAGCAGCTGGGGGTGCATGCTGTTGATGGACTGGAAGAGGGACAGCACTGCCGAGTCGTTGGTGATACTGCGGCCCCGCACGTGGTTGCTCTTCATGCGGTTGACGAAGGTGGTGACGGCATTCTGCAGGGCCTTCAGGAACTGCGCGTGGTTCTCCTCCGACTCCCCGTTCTGGTACTGCTGCCGGAGACAGGCGGGGGCTCTTGTGGAGCAGCCCCTTGGGCGGCGCGCTGCCCACCACTCCAGGCCCTGAGCTCTGAGCTTGCTGTGCAGCACTCGATCCTCCCAGTGGTGCTGAGGGCGCACCCTTAGCCCTCCCTTTGACAAATGCTACCACTGAGGCCCGAGGAGGCTTAACTCTTGCACGTGGGTGTGGTGCTGGCCAGGACAGAGCTGGCTGGAGCTCGGGCGGCCTCGCTCGCAGCCCCTCTGCCCCTACCCTGTAGGGGACCTGCCTCCCTCAAAGAGGCCCCAGTCTCTCAGTCCAATGACCAACAGAGCCCAGAAGCCCCAGGACAGAACAAGGACTCATCCAGGTGATTCTGGGCTGTGCCCTAGGATATTCCGATCCATT
Source organism: Zalophus californianus (assembly GCF_009762305.2). NCBI lineage: Eukaryota > Metazoa > Chordata > Mammalia > Carnivora > Otariidae > Zalophus > Zalophus californianus. The sequence goes on along the minus strand of NC_045610.1, from coordinate 61,496,872 downwards.
CTAGGCAGCAAGTGGCCAAGTTCTGGACCACAGCCAGCCAACCCAGAGATGTTCCATCGAGAGTTCTGGGCTGGAATGGCTTGCCCCTGGGAGGTCGCTGTGGGCAGGGCTCAGCCCCATCAGGAGAGCTGCCTGTGTGGGGCCCGTGAGGGAACCACAGCTTACCTCGCCGAAGGGGCCGCCGGAGGGAGCTATGGGCTGAGAGTCTGTCTCCGGGAGGGGAGTCTGGAAGAGGAGAGAGAGGGTGAGGGAGTCATCCGGCCTATCGCAGGCCCCCGCACCTCCAACAGGACTGTGGGCCACGGGAGTGCTGAGAGCAGTGCACCTCCAGCGCGTTGGTGGGGATCGCATGCCCCTCCGCAGGCGCGGCGGCCGGCTCCGTCAGGGGCGCAGGTGCGGACGGGGTAGGGCTCTTGCGGGCCTCCTCCTGCTTTTTCTCCCAATAGTTCCGGTTGAGGTACCGGGCGAGCTGTGCACACAACAAGGGTCACTCGCAAGGGCCAGGGAGCAGCAGGGAAGAGCACTGCACGTGGGGGCACCCTCACCTCGGGGTCGATGTCCTCTGCCAGCGGCGCCGACGAAGTCTGGGGAGACACAGACCAGAGCAGCAGTGACCCATGGGCTCAAACACGTGCCCAGCTCCTCCCAGGCCGTCGCTCGGGAGGCTGGGACGCCACCATGGTGACAGTGGACCCCAGGCACTGGCCGGTCTGCCCAAGGGGTCCCCGGGGCTCTGTGACTGAACAAGGCGCAGGGCAGTACCCCACCAGCCTTCCTAGCAACCACACCGCTGGTCCCAACGGTGGACTGTTCTTAGGCCCTCAGCCACCCAGCCCCACCCAGAGCACCGCAGAGCTCGCCATGACTTCCTGAACTTTCTGTCTCACCTGCCACCCACCACCTTATTTACAGAGAGGGCCAAGGCCAGAAAAAGGCAGGCTACCTTCGAGCCCAGGGTCTGCCCACCTCCTCTCACTCTGGGGGTCTCCAACCTTCCCAGCGTCATCTTCCCCTACAGCGGACCCCGACCTGGAGCGGAGGGCTGGGGAGGATCAGGCTGGACTTTGACCTTCATCAGCTTCATCAGGCCATCCCTTCTGGGGCAGCCCTCCCACCCTCCCACACCGAAGCACGGCCCAGGCTGCAGCCTGGGAGGGTGCTCACCACAGGCGAGGAGTACAGGCTGCCGGCCGGGGGCGCCGACGAGGCCACGGGCGCGGGCTCTGCCTTGGGGTACGTGGCAGCAGCATACGCTGACTTCTGTCTCTGCGGGAGAGGCAGGAAGGGTCCCAGTGCAGGTGGGCCGACCTACCACACTCCACTGCCCTCCCCAAACATCTAGGGGTACCCCCCAAGCCCAGTGCCCCTGCACCGGGGGAGCCCCCCTCCAGCTCACCATCCTCTCCTTCTCCTCGGCTTCCGACTGTGACAGAGCCAGGGCCAGCTGCAGGTCCTCCTCCTCCTGCAGGGCCGTCTCATCCCGCTTGGGGGGCAACTAGGAACAGAAAGGCTGTGAGCAGGGCCTGGGGACGAGGCACCCCCAGGGACCCGGGGCTAGTACCTGGGATTGCTGCGACAGGGGGCTGGTCAGGTACTCCGGGGGCAGCTCCGTTGTGGACGACGCCTTTCCTTCTGCTTTCCTGGAGGCGAGAGGACACTGGGTGGCTGAGCACCATCCCCCGGCCCCCAGCATCCCGACGGAATGACGACAGTGGTGCCACAGGCCACACTCTGGAGAAAAACCGGCCCCTCAGACCAGCTCTGTCACCTCTGGGACGCGGGACCCCAGGCAGGTCACCTGGCCTAAGCCCCAGCCCCCTCTCCTGGAAATGAGGTTCGAACATGGGAAAGGAACTTTCCAGGGGAGCGGCCTGGAGGCACCACCTAACGGACGGATGAGCTCCCATCGCTGACACTGGGAGCCGGACAGCACGGGCCCCCAAAGCGGCCGCACGGAGCGGGACAGCCTCATCCCGGGAATCACACAACCTGACGAACCACAAGGCCTCAGACCCGAACCAAGGGGGGCACCACACCAGCCCAGGCCCTTGAGAACCGCACAGGTCGGGACAAAGAGGCTGCACGGAGATCTGGGTCACGGAGTGCAGGACGTGTGACAGCCACCTGCCCTGTGCTGGGGGCCTGGGCGGGTCTGACGGGGGCAAGACTGCCACAAGACGTGACCAGGACTCGCCGAACCAGACGGGAACACGGAGCAGACGTCACGTGTCCTGGGCGGACGGCTCTACTGTGCTCTCAGGAGGACACACTTCTTGGGAAACGCACACGGGGGTGGTTCGGGGACAGGGTACCTGCAGCTCACTCTCAGAGCTTCGGAATGAACAAGACATGCGGGAACACCAGTGCGGACGGGGAAGGGAGGCCACGCGCTTGAGCCCAATCGCCCACAAGGCCGTGTCAACACCGAGGGACCTGGGAGGAGGCCGCACCCTGCAGGCTCTGCTTCCCACACCTGCATCTTTTCTCTAAGTTTTACTTCCAAGTTAAAAAGTAGACAAACCAAAGAACAAACCCAAGCAACTGGCTGGCAGGTCCCAGTCCTGCTCCTGGACGGCCAGGAGCAGCAGCCCGGCTTCAGGGAGCACACCCGGGCCCCCAGGGCACCCAGCAGGGAACTCACTTGTTCAGCTGCTCATAGCAGGGCTCGCACACGCGCACCTCCTTCTCGATGCCAAACTTGGGGATGGTGGAGTACTTGGAGGAGCACTTGCCGCAGAAAATCTGACCACACGCCCGGCAGTGGTGCTGTGACATGGAGCGGGTCAGGGTGTGGCCTGGTGCTGGGCCGCTGACCCCTTGCGCCCACCCTGCCCACTACTGCCCGCTGCAGAGGGCGCCAGGCCGGGCCTCCCAGGGTGGGCAGAGGGCAGGCCTGGGAGGCCACAAAGACCCTAGGGAAATGGCACGTTTCCAGGTTCTCAACTGCAACCACCGTTTGGGGGGAAAAAACTCAAATTAAAAAGAAAAGTTCTCATGCATGAGCTGCTGGGAGAGAAAAGGTTGTGCTGGCAGTGGTCCAGTGAGTCTGCTCAGAAGCCCTGGCCTCAGCCTCCACCATCGTGGTCTGTGCTTCCGGAGGGAGAGACACAGTGGCTCGAGGGCCGGAGCGCACAGGCTGTTAGCCTTGAGAGGCAGCCAGGGGGCTGTGGGCCCAGGCAACACACACCCGAGCCTCCCACAGCCCCGAGCTTGGAGCATTCCTGTCCCCAGGGGGGCACAGCCGCGCCCAAGCTTCGTCGGACGGCACAGACCACTGGGCTTGGGACCCCTTGATGACCCCGCTCACCACGGAGCTGGGAGCTGGAAGCTGGAACTGCTCCTTGCACCATGAGGCCACAGCCAAGAGAAAAAGGATCCTGAGTGGGTTCAGTGGCCTCCTGGGGACAGCCGGGGGTGGGGTGGAGTCAGCCCTGTGGCAGGTACACTCACCTTGCGTGTCACCACCCCAAACTGCACTCTGCAGCGGTGGCACTCCTCAGCATCCACCCAGTCGGGGGCCTGGGGGGCAGGCAGAGTCAGGATCACACGGCCCCCACCTTCCCGGCCAAGATCCCTGTTTCCCACGAAGGGGACAAGACCCCAGTGTGGGCTCAGGGGCTGAGGTCCCAGTCTACAGATGCGAGGCAGGAGCCCACCCCAAACAGACTCTCCTTTCTGAAAGTGTGACCGCAAGACCCCCTGCAGCTCGGGGTCGGTATTTGTCTTAACTACACAAACCCGTCAGCCACAGCACAAAGGGACCTTGAGCTGCGTTCCAAATTGAGACCCCGGAGGCATGGCTGCACATCCCACACATGTTGCTTTTGAGACAAAATGGCAGCTCACCCACCGATGTTCCCTACAAGCTGGGACCCTGGGACTTCCCTTCTGCTTCCTCAAATCAGCCGAACTCCCGGGGCGCCTGGCCGGCTCAGTTGGAAGAGCCTGTGGCTCTCGAACTCGGGGTCGTGAGTTTGAGCCCCATGTTGGCTGTACAGATTACTTAAATAAACTTAAAAAAAAAAAAAAAAAGCAACCAAACTCCTAGATGGCCAGCACCCCGCGAACTCACTCTCTCTGCGGCAAACATGGCATCACTCTCCTTGAACTCCGGGAAGACATGTCCTGGAGAAAAGAGACCATGGTCACTACTGGTACCACACTGGTATGCGGGGCCCTGACAGCCTCAGCTGTCCTTGCCCAGTCTGCCCCGAGACCTTCAGAAGCCACGTCCTAGCTCTGGGCAGCCACCTCCCCAAGCACACCCTCAAAAGGAGGCCCAGAGCCCCTGGGCAGCAAGCGCAGTGACCCAGCACCAGGCGAAGGCGTCCGGATGCGTGAGCTGGCCGCCCCATCCCAGAGCATGGGGCCTGGCCTCATTCGCACCACATCGAGGCCTCACAGATCTTCCCTGGACCTGCTGTCCGGCTCCTGGCCCCACACCCCAGCCAACTGTACCTCTCAGGATTCTTAAAACAGATTCCCATGCTTTTTGGAGACACAGGTCCCTTGAGGATTCCATGAAGCTTTGGGCTGTCTCCCCAGGAAAGTGCGAACATACACCCGCCATCCCACGTCCAACGTCCAGGATTGAGGGCCTGAGGCCAGCTCACTGACATGGACAGAACCTTCACCACAGTCTCCACGGGGTCTGACCCACCCGTAGCCACCAGACGCCACCCCTGCTCCACACCTCACTTCAGGGCCTCTGCACAGGTGGGGGTTGACCCAGCCCCCCCGCAACTGCCCAGTGTGAGCACTACAGTCTGAATCCACTGTCCTCCTCGCCAAGCCCCAGCAGATCTGTGTGGCCGCTGTAGCAGCTAGGAGGAGCACAGAGGAAGCCTTGAAAAGGTCCCCCGGCTGTCACAGCCCTGCTGCAGCCCTCCCAGGATTTCCCGCCGTCCTCGGGGTACCCCAGCTCCCGCTGAGCCACTCTGGCAGGCTGGCCCCTCCTGTGCCTTGTCCCTGGTCTGTGATGGCCCCGGGGCCTCGGAACCAAGTCCTCCACAGGATGCTGGCTTGTTTACACGTTCAGGTCTGGCACACGAGCTGCCTGCTCTCCAGGCCTCCTCCCACCCCTCGTGCTAAATCAGCCCCCAGGAGGCGAGGTCCCCTGGTTTTACTTCCTTCCGAGGACCCCACACTCCAGACTTAGCTCCTCTGCTCAGTCTTTTCACTTGTGTGTTCTCCACCACATGCCCCTGTCCTGCCCTGACTGGGCGTGAGGTCGGGAAAGGCAGCGGCTCCCGGGCCCAGAGCAGGCTCCCACTGCCGCCGGTCATGCAGTACGGTGCTATCCCCCTGCCCCGCACAGCGCGCACACACAGCCCCTGCCCGACGCACCTTCCACCTTCATGATCTGGTACGTGTCCTGGACCACCTTGTACTTGGGCTCGTTCCGGAAGGCGTGAGCCCAGGCCTGGATCAGATACAGAATCTTGTTTCGGACGTTTACTTCCACCTGCCTCTGCACAGAAAGGAAGGAGGAGGAGAATGGGAGACACGAAGGCCAGAGATGTCTCAGCATGAGGAAGCTGCAGGAAGACCGCAGCACTCTGAGCACGTGGGGCGGGCAGCGCAGGGAGGGCCCCCCACGTGGGGCACCGGGGCCACGCATGGACCCATTACCCAGGGGCAGCCCTCCTCCATGAAGCCCGGTCCCCGAGGACAAACTTGTCACAGCGGTGTGCCCACTCAGGGCCCGACTTTTCTTTAATGCCTTGGGAAAAACTGGGGAAGCCCCGAAGCCCGGTTCCCCAGGCCCACTACCCTATAACCACCTGCTTCTTCCTTCCCTGCCCCCAGGAGCTTAGTCAGTGTCAGGGGCCCCTGAGTCTGTAAGCCGGTGTGGCTCTGGCAAATGCCAGGATCTATCAGGCGGCGCCCACCAGACCCACGCTGAGGGAGCAGATGTGCAGCTGGCCGCCTTTCCTCTGGTCACGGCCAGCCTCGGTGGGCGGGGCCACGGGGGCGAGGGGGCGGCCGCCCCAGGAGCTGCCCCACGTGCAGAGCCACCACTTCCGCCAGCTTAGAGCATCGTCAGTCACATTCCTAGAGCTCTCCTGGGGACGCTCAGGAAGACAGCAGGATGAGAAAGCTACCCTGCGGAGATGCCAACTAGACTCACCCACTAGGCTTCTGGTTCTTTTCCTGTAATCCGTGTCCTATCGTGACCCTCTCTCTCCAAGGGGGGACTAACTGGCTTAGACCACATGCAGCACAAACAGGGCACAATCGCTGGATACGAGAAGTGAAGGATCTGACTCTTCTGCTCTTTCAGCCTGGATGCAGGGTCCCCAGTCAGGGCCCAGCTCGGGTCCAGGGGGGCTCTCAGCCATGAGAGGCCACGGACACCCACACAGGCCAGGAAGCTGTGGCCCCGCCCCCCAACGTAGCAGAGACAGTGTCTGGGGCTCTGCTCCTCGGCCACCACCCCGGCTGCCTCACCCCTGTGGGACGGGTGCACCCCGTACCACCCTCTCTGCATCACACAACCTGCTGGTGTCACCACCCACATCACAATCCCTGCAGGTGGACAGCGCCAGCCTGTGGGGCCGTGGACGGTGGCCTGTGCAGCATTATTTCTCGGGGCTCTGGAGGACTGGCCCCCCTCTACAAAAGGAGGGTGTGAAACCCACTCCCCAAGGTGTCCCTGCTGTGCCGTGTTCCCCCAACCTCCCTCCATAAACACGTCAGACTCACACATCTCCCGGCTCAGAATCCTGGCTCTGCATGTGGGACCCACCCAGCCGCCCTTCGGGGCTCCCCCCAGGCCTCTGCCCACACCCTCTGCTCACAGCCACTCGCACACGCACAGCTCCTCCCCCTCCTTCTCCACAACCTGGTGAGACTCCAAGCCCTGCCGTGGGAAGCCTTCCCCGACCCCCCGAGAAGAGCAGGGTCTCCTCTGCGTCCCCAGCACAGCACTCCGGTTTGCTTCTGGTCAAGCCCCGACGTCATCGAGCTGGGATTCGGGAGGTTCGGGGACCACCAACACCCACCTTCCTGTGCTTGTTCTGCCTGGCCCTGCCACTGCCTCAGGGGCCAGCAGAGCCCCAAAAAGGCACAGGCACAGCCTCGGGGTAACTGTGCCCTCCCCACTGTCTGGGCCTCACTGCCTCCCCCCAAGGGCCCACCTTCAGCAGCTCCTTCAGCTCCTCCATGGTCTGCTTGTTGGCCACCTCGTCGTGGACGGTCTGGCCGCAGTTCTTCACCACAGACTCCATGACCTGCAGGACCCAAGGAAGGGAAGTCTTGAGCCCCTGGTTTGGCCAGGGCTAACCTGCCTTGGACAGGCCCCTCGGGCAACCTAGCCCATCAGGAGAGTCCCCGTGGCAGCTCTAAGTCAGGATGCAACCAGCGCTGTACGTGCTCCTTCTTCTTCTAACTCCATTTCTTACCACCAGGGACAGAGACCAGAGTCAACCTCAGGGCCCTGAGTCTGTAGCTTCAGGTGGGGCAGCTGAGGCACTGCCCTCCATCAGGGCTGCTCCTACCTGCCCTCACACCCCAGGCAGGTGGGCAAGGCCCCAGGGTCACGCTGTCTCTGCCATCTGGACACTGGGGCAGCGACCCTTGAGGTGGCCAGAGTGCAGGGATCTAGTTACCTCCAGGGCGTACAACGCCACGTGAGGATTCTTGTCGTTGACTTTCTTTTTGATGGCACTCACGGCATATTTGGCTCTAAAAAAGAAATATTGGTAAAAGAGAAAAGAAAAAAACATTACATTAAAAGCGAAGCTGAGAAAACCTCTGCCACCGTCTGGTCTTCAAAACCCCCAAGCAGATGTTAAGTACCTCCGAGCAGTGCAGAGGAACACTTTCCCTGTGCCCAGATCCCCAAAACCCCGGCGTGAGGACCGCTCAATTCTCCCCCTAAGGCCTAATGTGGTCGACGTCCATCAGGGCAGGATACTGCGGGATCCTAGAGCATCCGTGGGCACCAAGGAAGCCGGGAGTGCCATGCTGCCACCCCCCTGCTTCTGAGCAGGCACAGACCCTCCTCACTTACTGTGTGTCCCCCTGACGGATGAGGTCACAGATCTGCAGGATGGACTCCCAGTCGGTCTCCAGCAGAAGCTGGCTGGTTGCTTTGTCTACGGCAAAAACACACCATTACTGGGGCCCGTCCTCTGTGATTCCCTGGTTGGCCCCACAGCTCAGCAACATTCCCATTTAAAACATTTGGATTGAACGGAAAACCCCATGAAAATCCTCTTGATGCCCGATAATCATGAGAGTACTATCCTTTCCAGAAAGGCAAACAGCTTAGAAAATACTAACAGCAGCTACCCGCTGCGCACTCGATCCAGACACTTTACGTGATCACCGAGTTCTTAAACCACCTCCTGAGCAACGTCCTATTCCCGTCGTCTTTACGACAAAGACGGTGAAGCGGAGCAGTGAGGTCGCTGCCAAAGTCACACAGCTTGCCGGGCCAAGCCAGGCGGGGTTTCACACTACGCTCTGCCACCTCGTCCCTGAGTCCCTGGTTTTCCCCACGTTTAACCTGTCCGATGAGATCTCAGCGGGGGCAAGGCTGGAGAAGAGCAGCCTGGACTCCAGTCTTCTGCTCTAAGTGTTTTGTGGGATGAAGCCAGGAACGACCTCCAAGAAACATTCTTCCAATAACACCCGTGCTCTCTGTACGTCACAGCTGCCTCACACACACAATATGCTCTGCTCCCCCAGCCATGCCGGCTCTCCTCCCTGGAGACACACGGGGGGTCTAATAAGGTGTATCCACACATAGTGCTGATCTGGTAGTAACTTCTGGATTGATCTTTGGAGGGCTGAACCACCCCTCGGCATGCATGTTCTCAGAACAAGGAAGGTGCCTCATATGAGGTCTCCTCCAAAACCACATTCAAGGAAAAAGCAGGGCAGGCTCAAACCGACCACTGGAGCACCCAGAGCACCCACCCCAAACACAGAGCCCACCCAGTAGCACTGGGGGTGGAGGACATGCCCATAAACATGCACCTTTCTTTTACTAAAATTGGTGGCCTCCAGAAAGCCCAGAAAGGACCAGCTATCCACCTCTGACAAACAGAAAAACCACCTCCCTAAACCCCCGGGGCCTCCCCGGAGCCCAGTTGGGGACACAGGGCTGGCCTGCCTCCCAGGGAAGCAGCGCTCAAAGAGCCTGGCGGGTCCCCGGGAGGACACTACTGGTTCCACCCTTTGGAGCCCAGAGTTTGGGGCACCCTCAGTTCCCCTGCAACCTAGAGTTTTTTGGGGGGAGGGGGTCTATTTGACTAGGTCACCCGTTTCCGTGACTCAGGACTCGTGGCTCAGTCAGATACTGTGGCTCCGGGGGCCGATCCTTTCCCTGGGGACCTGCCCGCCCCGGCCCAGGAGCAGAGCCTCGAGCACGGTCGCCGTGAGCGCGGGCCCTGCCCCTCCGCGGACCCTCACCCACTCGGGTCGGAGCCCGCGCCCAGCGCCCCGGACTGCCAGGTCCCCACACCGCCGGCGCGCCCACCCACACCCCGGGCCCCCGGGCCCGGGTCGCTCCGCGGCCGCCCCCCGGCTCCGCTCCCGGGACGCTGGCCAGCCGCGAGGGGCGGGGGCCGCGTTACCTAGGAGACGCTCGAAGGTGCCGCTGCCGCGCCCCATGGCGACCCCGGACCCCGACCCGACGCCGCTGCGCTCTCCGCTGCGAACCGGCGCGCCCCCGACTTCCGCTTCCGCCTTTCCCTCGGGCTCGCGCACGCGCGCGTCGCCGGGCCGGGCCGGGCCGGGCCGCGAGCCGCGAGCCGCGAGCCGCGAGGAGGCGGGCTTTTCTACTCGTCCCAGATTCTGGGCGCCGATTGGGCTGCAGGCTGCACATTTTGAGGCGGTGAGCGCCGAGAACCAATGAACAGCTCGGACGTGACCCTGTCCAATGAGAGCGGGGTGGAGGGCGGGACTTGCGCCGAGCTACGGGTGCCGGGTGGAGTCGGGAGCCGTGATGTGTCTCCTGCTGGGGGCCTCGGGCGTCGGGAAGACGCTGTTGGTGAAAAGATTGCTGAATATCCTTCCGCGCCGGGCGGGGGGGCAGGGGACCGGTGCGGGCGTCGGGATGCTCCCGGGGGAGCGGGGATGGGGTCCCGGGGGCGGGGTGCTGGGTGTGCCGGGCGTGCCGGGCGGGTCTGGCCGCCGCCCGCGTTCTCTGCCCGCCTCGCGATCCTTGACTGCCCGCACAGCTGAGCTCTGGGGATGGGAAGGGCGATCTGGGCGATCCTCCCCCGACGCGGCCCACGGTAGGCCGCCCCTCTCCCGCAGGTTTAGCAGAAGCGGGTACCTTTTACGGTTTGCAAAGCGCTTTGGGTTGTTTTAAGTGGAAGCTGGAGTCCGGCGGGTCCGTGTGTGAATGCAACCCTCGGGAGGTGAGCGGGGTGTCACGGGAAGGAGCCTGCCTCCTGGGACAGAGCTGCGGTGGACGTGGGTGCATGACAGGGGCCCCGAGCCGCCCGCCCCTCACGCTCTTCACCCTGCTTTCTCTGGTCGCCCCAGAGGCGAATCCCACTGATGGGTGTTGGAGCTGCGGCCATAGCCAGCTCTGAGGGTTAGGGTGTGGACCTTTGGAAGCCACCTTAGCCTTCTTTGCTTAGGGTTGTGCTTTAGGGTCTAAGCCCTTGAGAACGGGCGTATTGGGGTTTAGATCGGTGTAAAGGACGGTGCACGTTCCTCTCCAGGAGCTCCCAGTGGGGAAGAGCTTGTGTCCTTAATGCGTCCTGGTTTTTTCACAGGTGGGCACTGACCTTACTGACATCGTGGTCCCAAGAAAGATTACCATCCGGGAGCTGGGGGGGTGCATGGGCCCCATCTGGCCCAGCTACTATGGAAATTGCCGTTCTCTCCTGGTAGGTCATGGTCCCATGAACTTGTTTAGGGGTCGTGTAGTGCTGGACCTCCCTCCGTACAGGCTGGAGTTTGGGTTCCTGGGCTAGTCAGCGACTTCCTTTTGAGAATCCAGCTTGATCCCTAGTGCTCCTGTTCCAGAGCTGACGTGAAAGCTCATGCGGGGCTCCCGACAGAAGTATTTCTTCTGTGCCAGTAATGTGCTTGCTCTCTGAGATGTTCTCACGCGTGGGTTCTTACGCTTGACTTCTCCGTACCTTGTCCCATCCTAGCAAGGCCTGTGCCCCAAGGCCCAGGACCCTTCCTGGGAGCACGGATGGCCATGCCAGCAGAGACCCGTGTGGGTGGAAACAAGTGACAGCAGGTCACTCTCGTGCAGCTCATTTCCCTTTACTTCTGCTGACCCCAAAGTCCTTTGTTTCAAAGTCACTGTGCTGTTCTGAGCCAGGTCATGATATCCAAGGAAGGGGGTCTGGGAAGGACTGTCTCCCTCACAGGTGGCACCGGTCTGCATTTTCTTCTTCCCTAGTTCATGATGGATGCGGCTAACCCCACTCAGCTGTCTGCTTCCTGCGTGCAACTCCTGGGTCTCCTTTCTGCGGAAGGACTAGCAGAAGCGTCGGTCTTGATACTCTTTAATAAAATGTACGGGTTTGTCATCCTGGAGGAGTGTGGGGGTGCCCCCCCCACGAGGAGCTCCCTGGAGTGTAGCCGGGAGGGTGGTTCATGGGGGGGGTCCAGTGGGGGTTGGGATGGCTTGTGGTAGCCCACCTTGACAGGGCGCTTCTTCCACCGTAGTGATGTGCCCTGTTACATGACCGTGGAGGAGATGAAGTCCTTGATCAGACTCCCAGACATCATTGCCTGTGCCAAGCAGAGCATCAGCACAGTGGCAGTCAGCGCTCACAAGGGCACCGGCCTGGCGGAGGTGCTGCACTGGCTCCAGGACACCCAGGGGACTGACAGCTGACAGCTGACCTGCGGGAGGAGACCGTGACGGGCCGGCTCTGTGGAGGGGCCAGAGAGCCGCCCTCTTGGCCTGCAGAGATCTGTTCTCATCAGGGACAGGATGACCCAGCACAAGCCTAGGGGATGGGCTCCTGGCCTGAGTTGCCGTGACGGGTAAACTGAGGAACCCCGGTTACAGAAACTCCTGCCAGCTGGCCTCTGAATGAAAAGATCATCCCCAGGGCTGGGAGAAGACGACAGGCTTGCAGGGTGGCTGGGCGACCTGCTCCCATCCCGGGATGTATGTCCTTCCCACAGGTGTTTGGACTGCACAGCCCCACAGACTCGGTCTCTCTGTAGAGTTTCTGACAGGCTGACGATGTGACCCCCACTGTATGAGGCCGTTGTCATGGAAAGAACTGAGCCTGGAGTCAGAACGAGAACGGTGTTTTCATTAGTTCGTCTGCTTAGTGCACATTCATCGCCGAGGAGGGCATAGGGGTCCCGCAGGTAGGCGAGAGTGGGGGCGGCTCTGATAGAGTGCAGGAGGTCCTGACAAGCTCACCCTGATTTCAGCTGAGGGGGCTTGCGGGAGGACGGTGTATTCGTGTCCTAGGGCCTCCATAACAAATTGCCACTTGGCTTAAAACAACCCAAACTTACGCTCAAAGTTCTGGAGGTCAAAAAACTGATAGAAAGTTGTCAGCAGGGTTGGTTCCTCCTGGAGGCTCCGAGGGAGGATGCATTCCTTGCTTCTTTTCTGGCTTCTAGTGGCTGCTGATACTTCTCGATGTAACTTGGCTTGTGACTCAGAACTAAACCTGTCTCTGTCTTCATGTGGCTTTCTCTCCTTATCGGGACACCTGTCACTGGATTCAGGGCCCACCCTAAATCCAGGATGATCTTGAGATCCCTAATTACATCTGCAAAGACCCTTTTTGGAAAAACGGGCATGCTTGCATGTTCCCAGGGTACAGGGAGAGGTCTGTGTGGGGCTACTGTTCAGCTTGCTGCAGTCGGTTAAGAAGCCCTGTACACCCGGGTGTGGTTGTGTTTTCTGCAAGCGGCTTTCTCCATCTCAGCTGGCAGTTGAGGCTAGTTAGGCTGTGAAGGAACGCCAGACATCTGTGCTCTCCCGGCGTGTAGCGCGGCGGCCTGGCCTCAGCCGCGGGGTTTCCAGTTGGCCCCATTGTTGCCGGGGGCGGGGGGGGGGGGTGTTCACGTGGGGGTTGTAAATGATGCCTCAGCAAAGCTCTCGCACAGTCTGCAGGGCCACGGGGGCTCCAGCCCACCCCCCGACCCTGTGGATGCGCTCCTCTGTGGGAGGGTCGCGCAGCCACAGATGCGAGCGGCCTCCACCCCAGGGGTGCAGTTGTGGATCTCACACAACTTGGCACCCCGCGTGACGGCTGCCCTCCGCCCCCCGCTTTAGAAAACGTCAACACAGTGCGCACTCAGCAGACAGGCACCTGGCTCCGTCTCTGGGGGTGGCCCCCAGCGCGGGGCTCCTCTCAGATTTGGGCCTGGTGACATCTCATGGTTAAGGCAGCCTGAGCCGGGTTGGTGAGCTTTCGGGACACTCTGACAGGCCCGAGGTGATTTCATCCTCCATGTGAACTATGAACCTGGTTTTGAAAGGCAAACCCTCCAGCCACAGTGCATTTCCACCTTCCTGCTTTCGTGCCACGCTTGGCCATGGGTCCGGGAGCATGGGTTTTTCTCAGGGACTGCGTTCACCCCGGTCTTGCCGTCCTGCCCACATCCTGGAATCCTACTGCGGGAAGGGTGCCAACCACCGAAGGAGCGGCCATGCTGCCCACCCCACTGGCACCTGTGATCTGCCACCACAGTGGCAGCCAGCGTCCCGAGCACCTATGTGGGGCACAGGGCCCCTACCTCACACAAACACCCCTGAGACGCTAGCCCTGGTTACAAACACAGTTTCAACTCAATTTTTTTTCTACTTTTTTTTTTTTTTAAGATTTTATTTATTTGAGAGAGAATGAGAGAGCACATGAGAGGGGGCAGGGTCAGAGGGAGAAGCAGACTCCCTGCTGAGCAGGGAGCCCAATGTGGGACTCAATCCCAGGACTTGAGGATCATGACCTGAGCCGAAGGCAGTCGCTCAACCAACTGAGCCACCCAGGCGCCCTCAAGTTTTTAATTTGGAAAAAAACAAACACAAAACATTGTAAAGGATGCAAACAGGGAAAGACAAAAAAGGATCCCACAGAAGCACGCTACCCCACACTTTCTGTAGGGCCACCATGGCCAAGGCTGAGACATGGCAGTTCCTGAGCTGTCCGAGCCCAAGGAAGGAGCCGAGTGCTGTCCTCACAAGGATATGAGCAGTACGATGCTCCCCTTCGTGTTCCATTGCCGAGAACCCTACAGTCTCAGCACCCCGCGCCCCGCGCCCCACAGCTAATCACACTGGTAACATCTGGGTGCTCCCTCCTTTGGCTCTGGTGGGAGATTCAAAGCTTGCCAGGCCCTGCTGTTGGCAGGAATTCCCCACATAACCCTTTCAGCCTCGGGAAGGTCCCGGGCCAGGGTTCTGTCCTTGCCCTCAAGCTGCTTCAGACCTGCTCTTCTTTCCCCAAACACTCGAGAACACAAACCTCTCAAACCCACTGGGTGTGGGTGGTGTCCTGTCTCCATATCCCAGTGAAAGCCTGGGTGGGCTGCACCTGCCTCTGCAGGGACAAGGTGCCAGAAGCAGGTCCTGGTGGCCTAGACCCTGACCCCTGCCCCCCTCACCCCTGCTCCGGCCCACTGCCCGGCCTGTGCTTCCAGCCGAGCTGCGCTGTTGAACCATGCGGAGCTTCAGTTACAGATTCAGCTGACCCAGTCTGCACTGTCTCCAGCAGACTGGCGTCGAAGCACAGGATTATGGGATCATCCTCCCTAAAGCGGCCCTGGCTTATCTGAGCCTGGACCTGTGTAATCAGAACAAAGCTGCGACGAATGATGCTAGGTGTGCCTGACTGGCTGTGTCCCAAACAGGTGCTGGCCATTCTGGGCACTTGGGACAGATCATGCCCTGTGAGGAACAGCCCAGTAGATGGTCACTCACAGAAAAGCCATCTTAGGGAGAAAAAACGAGAGAGCAAAGGCCCAGAGCCTCTTTTGCACTGGAGAGCGAGTACGTGGGGGGCCTGGGGGCCCCAGCATGTTCCAGGCCATCCACGTCCTCCCCAAACCCAGGTGTGGAGGCCCTGGTCTTGCCGTCACAGACGCGTCTCTGCCTTCTTCCTGGAAGCCAGGTGGGGAGAGCAGGGCGGCTGCGGTGATCGAGCCCCCTGCCGCTTCTTTAGTGCCCTGTAGGCCTGCACGGCCCGCTCTCTCTCCTCCCCAATAATCCGCTGTCGGGCCAGTGACGTGGTCAGAGGCTGGGACGTGCCACCAGGGCTCAAAAGCATCCTCAGCATCAGCGATTTCTTCCCAGGCTAAAGAACAGAGACGGAAGGTTGAGGCACAGTTCGGGGAAGAGGGGAGATAAGAAAGGGCCCGTGTTGGTCCACCAGCTGTAGGCCCAGTGAGAACGTGGCATCCTGCGTGTAGGCCCCGGACCACACGGCCCTGGGGGACAGCTGGGGCAGCTGCCCCTGCTTACCTGGCTCCAACTTCTGCTCGTCCTGGGGTGGGCGGTCAGCTCTGGGGGCTGCAGGGCAACCTCGCCGAACTGCACCGTGTCTGGAGGGGCAGAGGAACACAACCCATGCCTCTGGCCACGTGGCCACCCACCCGCTGCCCCAGGCCCACGCGATCGCTTCAGGAGGACCTACCTCGGAGGAGCTCCTGCTCCAGCCTTTCTGCGGCCTTCTCCTCCCTCCGCCGCCGGACTCTATCCAGCCGCCGTTTCTGGAAGCTGGGGAAGAAAGCACAGTGCCGTTCAGATTCCCCAAGTCTCATCTCACGGGACTCAGAAAGCGGAGGTCACCCATGCCCAGGAGGATGCCCCACAGCAGAGCCCAGCGAGCTGCTGCCAAGTCCCCACTCCGGTGACCGCCTGCCCCCCACAGCCGGGTGCTCAGAAGAGCAGGCCGCCGGGGTTCCAAGGCTGCATTCTTGGGGGGCGCAACTGTGCCCCCAGAGCACCTCTGATGGCATCTGGAGACGTTCTGGGTTGTCCCAATGGGGGGGGCGCTCCTGGCACCTCATGGAGAGGCCCAGCTGTCGCTCCACACCCTGAGCGGCCCCCACCCCAGACAATCTCTGGCCCCACGCATCGCCTGGGCTGCTGCATCTGAAGGGTCTCCCCAAACCCAGGTGTGGAGGCCCTGGTCTCGCCATCACAGACGTGCAGCGCTGTGTTTGGGGGGTGGCTGTGGCCCCAGACGGTGTGTGGTTCAGGTTTTCTGTGACGTACTTTTCGTCACTTGGCCTGACCATGAGCATAAAAGCGCTCAGATGCGGACAGCGCCACGGGACTGCAGAGCATCTCCAACTCCCACAGCTGTGACAGAAACTCCCGATGAAAGCTTGGGTCCGCCCATCTCAAAGGCTGCAGTTGTGGCAGAAACATCTCAAACAGCCCTTGTTTGTCAAAACCACCTCCCCGCCCATGTCCACAGGCCCAGGGAGGTGGCACAGGGCTTCCTTCCCAGACTTCTCCAGGGCTGGGGGGCAGGGGAGCTAGAGCAGGCAGTGGGCCCCCTCCTGGTGCCAGAAGCTGCCCTCAGGAGCCCTGCAAGGACCTCATCTGAGCCCCCGCTGGGGATGCCAGTATCCCTGCTTTACAGATGAGGCACTGGAGCTGAAAGGGGTCGCAGGACTTGTGTGGACGGCACAGCTGAAGGCCCTCAAACTTCTTTTACGGAAAGGACCCCAGTCCAGGTCCTCGAGGAGGCGGTGTCAGCCAGTCAGAAGCAGGGGAACCCCAGAGCTGTGTGGGATCCCCCAGTGGCCAGCAAGCCTTCCTGAGGGACCACCAGCCTCATCTTTTCCCCTCTCCCTATTGCAACTGGCCAGGGTGGACAAAAGGCCCTTGACCTCATCTGGCTCTTGGGCCCCCTTGATGCTTTTCCAGAGAAAGGCAAAGACAAATCTGGGCCTTCAGAGTTCCGTGGGCTCGGAGACTCCCTGAACCCCCAGGGTTGAAAAGCTCTGATGTACAGAAAAACAGGTTTTCACTTCTCTCTGTGCTCCCCCTGAATTGGGGTGGGGTGGGGCTCCCCCAGGAAGAAAACACTATCGATGCAGAGAATGGTCAGGGGACCCCGACCCCACCCCACTCACGCTTTCTTCTGCTCTGACTTCTCCTTTTTGGGAGCTTCCTGCACCTCGGGCTGCCGGGCCACCTGGTTCTTGCTGAGGAAGAGCACGTGCTGGGCCTCTTCCTCCATTCGCTGGATGTAGGCCCCGTCAGACTCCCACTTCCTCTGCTGGAACTTGGGGACAGCGATGTCTGGCTCGGCTCCTTTTGCTTCCTTCTCCAGTGTCTTTCTGAAGGCTGCCTGGGCTGAGACCAAAGAGAGAGGTCAGGTGGTGTGGTGCCAGGCTGGCCAGGGCCACAGGGAAGGAAGACCAGACTCAAGCGGGGGCAGCTCGGACACCCATGGGGATGGGAGCCCCACAGCCCACTGCTGCAAGTCACAGATGTCCAGCACAGCTTAGTTGAGAAAGAAAACAGGAAAGAACCTGAATGTTATTTCATCATCAACGGGGGACTGGATGAATAACTACCCTATCTTCATGTGAAGACGTCACTGCACAAACCCAGAACATTACGCAATGCACAGAATGAACATGTAAGTTTCCTATCCTAAGTATGTGAAAATGTGCAGGATACTTCTCTTGGGCAGGCACAGCAGAAGATGAACAGAGGTTTCTTCAGGGCAAAAGAGCAGGACTCAGAGACAGGGAGGGAGGCTGTGCCATACATCATACCTTCCACCCGTCTGCTTTACCACGTACGAGTTTATGTCTTAAATCACCAAAAACAAGAGCCAGCTCCGTAAAGCACAGTTCAAACTGTGCCTTCTTCTGCTGGGGCCGGTGTGCATCCTCTACTTCTCACCTTTCCTGCCTCTTTCTGTCACTGTCTCTTTGATGCTCATATAACCCCCAACGAAAAGCATGAGGTTTACAAAGAAATTATAAAACAGGGCGCCTGGGTGGCTCAGATGGTGAAGCGTCTGCCTTCGGCTCAGGTCGTGATCCCAGGGTCCTGAGATCGAGCCCTGCATCGGGCTCCCTGCTCCTTGGGAGCCTGCTTCTCCCTCTGCCTCTCTCTCTCTCTTTCGTTAATAAATAAATAAAATCTTAAAAAAAAAAAGAAATTATAAAACAGCATTGATGTAAAAACAATCTCATATTTGAGAAAACAAATGTAAACACACAGAACGCCAACATGCTGGACTCCATTCCTCAAAATGCCCCGAGTGTTATCTCTAGCAGAGGCTGACAGGTGGCTATCCAACCTGGCCCTGGGTGAGGGGTTGGAAAGGTAAGTGTTCCAGGGGGGCTCTCATCAACTCCCTCCTTAACCTCCAGAAAACATCCACTCTTTCCCCCTATCGTTTCTGCACTCCCGTCCAAGAAACAGCCGTTTCTCACTTGCAAGAGCTTCCCTGGCCTGCCCTGTCCGCTCCCTCAATTGTTACACAGGGATCTTTTCCCAAAGTCACTCTGAACCCACCATCACTTCTGATGGATGTCCACTAGTTTGGGAGGGGAACCAAAAATCCTAACAGGAGGCCCCAAGGGCTCCTTCTGGAGCCTCATCCGAAACCACACTGCCACCTGCTGCCAGCCACCTCTGTGGCCCTGGTGACACCAGCCTTCGGTCAGTGCTCCACAAGCCCCTGCACCGTCAGACCACTGGGTGTCTGTGGATCTCTGCTGCCCGAAGCACGATTAAACGTTTAGGCAATTAAGTGGACTGGGGCACACAAAGCTGTATGGCCACCCAGCATGAGCCTGCACGTTACCTTGTTTCTTCCTCTTTTTGTTACTGATGGGATTTTTCATCTCCTGGCGGCTCCTCATAATCTCTCGGAGCCGGAAGGGGATTTCCTGCTCATCCTGGTTCTTAGGCTTGCAATTCACTTTCTTTTTTTCTTTGCTGGGAGCGAGAACAGGAGAGTGAGACGCGTCCTAAGTTCAGCATAAGCAGAATCAGAGACACTGAAGCTGAGCCTGGAAAGCGAACCTGGCTGCCGGGGGCGCCGGGCGAGGACGCATCCTCACCGGAGACTGCCCCTGACCTGGGTTCTCGCAGGTCGCTGGGGTGAGGGGTTCTCCCGGAGCCCCAGGAGGGCAGGGACCGACCCTGGAAGTGGCTCCTGCCACTCCGGAGACCCTCACGCCTCCGCTCACCCGGCCGATCCTCCCGCGCACCCTCGGGTAGGGACTGCGCGGCGCCGAGACCCACCTGCGCGGTCCGGGCCATGGCGCTGAGTGCTGCTTCCCCCGCAGCTGCTGCTGCCGCCCCTGCGGCCGCCCCGGCCCCCCAGGCCCCGCCGGCCCCACGGGCAGAGCACCTCGGGGCCAGGGGCCAGCCATCCGCGCGCCGGGCGCTCCCAGGCTAAACCACTTCCGCCTTCCCGCACAGTCCCGCCCCGCGACCCCGCCATTTCCGCTTCCTGCGCTTAGGTCTGCGCCCATTGGGGGCGGTGCCGCTCCTGGCGGACCCGGAGTGGCCAGAGCGCCTACCGCTCACGCCGCCTCGGGCGGGGCCCGGGGCTGCGGCGCGCGTGCGCGGCGGGGCCCGGGGGGGCTGCGGCGCGCGTGCGCGGCGGGGCCCGGGGCGCTGCGGCGCGCGTGCGCGGCCGGGCCGCGGGTGATGCTGCTCCGGAGCTTGGTTGGGGGAGGCCGCACGGTGGCCGCCGCTGCCTGCGGTCCGGCAAGTATCAGCGGGACCGGAGCCGGGGCGGGGGCCGGGGCGCGGCGCGTTCGGGAGGCGGGGGCCCGGCAGGGACCGGAGACGCCCGGCCGCGCCGCCTGCTGTCGTTCCTGCCTTGGCCGCGGCTCCGCGGGAGGGGCAGCCCTGCGCTGGGCCGGCCGGTTCGGCAGTATCCCTTGCATAGCCCCTTCATCGCTGTCTTCCTCCCAGGTCATCCCGCAAAGGTCCCGAGGGCAGCCCCCCCCCCCCCCCCCCGCCACCAGGCACAGCGGGCAGCCTTCCCTCCCTTCTGCGGCGCCGGCCCCGGGGTCCTGTGTCCTGCTCCAGGGTCTCCGGGGCCTTCCACACTGACTGCCACCGCCCTGACCTTACTTACTCATTCTGCTAACTCCTGCGAGGAGCACGAGCTCGTTGTTCACTGCGGCTTCCCCAGGGGGTTGCACACAGCCGGCGCGCAGGGGATACTGCCGAGGGGGTATCAGCATAGTCAGAGGGGCGCTCGGCTGCACTGGTTGGAGCGGGAGAAGCAGCTGTGTGGCCCCAGCCCGCAAGCTTCCACCCCGCACCCATTCCTGCCCGAGGAGGTGGGGTTCCAGAGTACACCCCACCCCACCATCTGCTGGAGTGTGCACCCAGTGCCTGTCCCTGAACCCATTTCTCCAGCCCTTACGTCCACTTTACAGAGGGGAAACCGAGTGTACAGATGGAGTAACTTGTCTAAGGTCTCCTGGGAGATGAGGAAGCGGAGAAGCACCTGGAGCCCCCTGCCAGGGACAGGAGGCTGAAATTTCCCTGGAGCTGGGGGCTGGCAAGGCCTTACCAGCATCTGTCTTCTTAGGGGCCACGTGGACCCTCCAGCTGGGACAGGTGCCAAAGGCTTCCTGGAGGCGGCAGCGTTCTTTACAGGCCGCATGCCTGGGTCCAAGTCCGTGAAGGCCACAGAGATTTTGGGAAGGACCATGTAGAGGAGGGCTCTCAATCAGGTGCAGATGGCACAGGGCAGCCCAAGTCGTCCTTGCCTGGCAGGGGCCCCCCAGAAGCCCTGTATCCCCCGCCGCCTGAGCTCCAGCCCCCCACAAACTGCTGCATGAGTGGCTGTCCCAACTGTGTGTGGGTGGAGTATGCAGATGCACTGCTGCGGCATTACCGAGACGGTGGTCAGAGGGCCCTGGCTGCCCTCGAGGAGCACGTGGCTGACGAGAACCTCAAGGCCTTCCTCAAGATGGAGATCCAGCTCCGAGTGAGGAGTGGAGGCTGAGCCGACTTGCCCAACACCCACACCAGCTCCAGCCTGACAGCTCCTTCTCAGGAAGCAGCACGGAGCTTTACCCGTGGCCCTTCGTGAGGCCGGAGTCAGGAATAGAAGGAATTATTTAATGACTTTATCTGAGAATAAATAAGTCTCTATGGTGATTAGACAGAGGCTTCTGTGTTTTTCTCTGTAGGGCTTACATTACGTTGTCAAAGAAAGCAGGTGCAGCTTGCCATTGAACTTTTATCGAGAGCCTGCAGCTTTCACCAACCTGTAAGGGTGAAGTAAGTTCCATTTTTTTGACGATCCACGTGACGACGCCCCCAGGAGTCCCCTTCCATGTCCCAGCACCCCAGAAGTCCTGCCCCAAGGTCAGCTCTGGTTATTCTCGGTGGCAGAGGGAGGACCGTCTGGTCCCATGAAGTTGCTATTGGCAAAGTCCTTGGCAGGCATGAACACCTGTAGGCAGCCTGGGAAGGGCCCCATTCTTCCAGCTGCAGGCCTCCTTGGGGAGATACCCATTCACCAGTAGAAGGCTGTGGATCAGCCCACAGGGGCCTGAGCCTCCAGTCCTTCCAACCCACTTAGACATGATGATCGAGGCAGTTGATCCGGGTGTAAGGACTCAGAGGCCTCCAGCATTAGCCCTAGAAATCAGCCTCCCGGCACTAGCCACGGGACCATTCAGCCCGGGAAGAACTTTATCTTAGGGCCCTCGTTGCCCATCCCCATCTCCTGCTCACACCCATCATGGAAATTGTCCCATCTTATCTCCCCCCCCCCCCAACGGTTCCAAGCGCTGATACCAGTGTCCTGGATGGGGCAGGGGTTAAAGGAACTTGTGTGTGTTTTATCTCTCCTCGTTTAAAAAAAAAAACTAAGATTGCAGCATAAATTCATGAGGGGTTTGAGCTGATAAACAGGCCTCTCCAGGTAGGGGCCTTTAACAGAAGGCTGATGTATCCCATAGAGATGTGTGGGCCAGAGAATGGAAGCAAAACACAGTGCCCGGTTAGACACCCATGGTTCAGGCTGTCTTTCTGGACAGCTGTGTGCCCTCCAGAAACAGTTTATGGTGACATATATCTATTAGGCTGTATCTCAGAGAGCATCTCATTTAATGTATCCTCATACAGATTCAAAAACGTCCCAGAAAGAGAAAGATTTTCCCCAGGGACAGCAGCACAGCACAGCAGCACAGCTTGGCAGGCTCTGGGGCTCTGAAGGGGTGGCTTATCTCAGAGACGTAGAGGTTTTCCGTATTTTTCTCCAAAATTCAGATTTATAAGGGGTTTCCTGTATGGACCTGGGTACACGTACATGCGTACATCCGAAGGATCCTACCAAGTTAGCCCTACTGTGGAATGCAAGAGTCACAGCGAAATCCTGTGCCCAGGGGCAGCCGCTGGCCTAGCTCCTCGCAACAAGGCGGACTCCTCCTCCACGTAGCACATGGCGGCCGAGGATGCCCGTGCAGCCCCAGCACCAGGCTCGCCGAGACTCGCACAGGTGTGGGTCTTGTCTGCTCATTCATTTGTCTCTCAGGCGCCGGTTGACCACCTGTGATGTGTCTGGCACTGGGGTCCGGTAGGAACATCTGCCACACTCACTCTAACGTGGAAGACAGGTTACCACGAGCATTATCCGATGTATCAGCGTGAACAAGTCCCAGCTGCCGTGCAGTCCTATGAGATAGGCATCCTGGTCTAGCCCGAGGGGTGGCCCTGAGGAAATGGTCCTGGGGCAGAGCTCTGACGTTTCAGGAAGAGGGAGCTGAGGGAACGAGGAGAGGTGCACAGTACACCAACAGACAGAGCAGTGGGTGCAAAGGTCCTGGGGTGGAAGGGCTGGGAGCATGGAGAACGAGGTGGAGGGATAAAAGGTGAGCTCAAAGAGGTAGGTAGTGACCAGACTACACAGGACTTTGGGGGCCGTGAAGGCAGATCCTTTAGAGGTCAGAGAACTGAAAGTGGGGAGACCCAGGATGGCAGCCGGTGCAGTTTCTTCTTGGCTTCCAAGACGAGCAGCTTCAGGAGTGAGTCTTGCCCGTCCGGCGGTTTGTGTTGGCGCATCCCATCTTCATCCCGACCCCATCCCCAGGCCCTTGCCTGCCCCTGAGCCCCTTCTCTCGTCTCCCTGACCCTCAGTGGTGGTGCCCTCCCGCCGCCCTCCTGAGTGGCCCTGACAATCTCATTAGTGTCGTGTCAGGGGACGGTCCTAACCGGCTTACCCAGGCGCAGGATAAATGCCCAGCCGGCACCCTGCTGGGGAGCCTGGCCACTCAAACCCGCGGCCCCCTGAGACCTGCCCAGTGCTTGGTGAGTACTGACCTTCCCCCAGTCGCCTTTCTTGCCAGCCGTTTGCCCAAGAGAGTTGAGTGTCTGCACAGAGGGTGGGGAGTTGGGCTTTTCACCGCCACACCGACGGCTGGGTCTGCAGGCGTCTGTCCACTGCCCCAGTCAGAGCATTTCCCCAGCCGGTCCCTGTCAGCTCCCCCAAATTAAAGGGTGGTTGCAGGCAGTCCCCAAGGCCAGCGATGGTCTGGGGACCTTGGGCCATACACTCTCAGCTAACTTGAGTGGTCATCAGCCAGAGACTGGACTGGGGCTGGGCCGGCTGGGAGAGTCTGGACCATGGTTTCCACGAGGCCAGCATCTGACGGGGGGAGTTCCGTCCGGGTCAGGGCTGTGTGCACCGGGCCCCATGGCCTGGGACTGGGGAAGGGGTCTGGCTGGGCCTACACCATCTAGGCTGTGAGGGGTGGGCATAATGGGGTCTGAGCTGCCGGGACCACCAGTGCCGGTCACCCTGGGCCCCATGTACATCCTCCCTGGCTGGTGCGGGTTCTGGCATGGAGGATGAATGTTAGGGAGGAAAGGTCCATGGGGGGGGGTGCACCTGGTACTGGGTGCCCACCCCCACCACCCAGCCTGCCTTGCCCGCCAGCCGGTCTCAGCCCTGATGCTCTAGCCAGCAGCTGGTGGTAGCCCAAGGCTGGAGTCAGGCACTGTAGCCCACAAGACCAGAGCAGCAAAGGGAACCCATGAGGTGGGGCCTGGGGCATCTAGTGCCAGGGGCTCCTGTCTGTGTCCTGTGCTTAGCCCCAGAACCTTCTAGGCTCATGGCAGCCCTGAGGGATTAGAGTTGCCCCTCTGGTGCTAATAGGCTTAGGGGAAGCGGAGTTGCCCTTGAGCAGGGTCAATGGGGCTTAGGGTATCCAGGGAGAGGCAGAGGGGAGGTCACCCTGTGCAGTGGGTTCAGGGACACCAGCAGGTGACACTATGCGCCCAGGGCAGTCTCCAAGCACAGTGAGTGGCCAGGGGATTTACCATTAGAGGGAAGAAACTGCAGGGGGCTGGTTGCACAGCTCAGCTCGGGACTTCTCCTGAGAAGGCACCCTGCCCCCCACTTCTCTGTCACCCTTCGTTGGCACTGCCAGATGCCTGGCATGCCACCAGGAATGAGGCTGAGTGTCCCTACCCCGGGGATTGGGGTGGGGCACGCAGAAGGGGAGACAGCCGAGGGGGGTGCACCAGGGGAGCCACCGGTACTCTCATTCCCCCTGCCTGACCCCAGGTGCAGGCCCACGTGGAGATGGCGGGGGGCTGCCATTGCGGTCACGCTCAGGGCCTCCTGGGTTTCCTGTTTCAGGACTTCCTCTCTTCTGCTGGGTTGAGACCTGCAAGGGGGGCGGAAGCAAGGGGGCTGACCAGGAGCCCCCCAGCCTGGTGTGCCCCCAGCCCACGGCGCGAGGGAGTCTAGAAGCCAGAGGTTGCTGTGGGGGTCTCTGCCATCCTGGCCATGAACCTGGAGCCGCCCAAGGCCGAGATCCGGTCAGCCACCAGGGTGACGGGGGGGCCCGTCACTCCCAGAAAAGGGCCCCCCAAATTTAAGCAGCGGCAAACCAGGCAGTTCAAGAGCAAGCCCCCCAAGAAAGGCGTCCAAGGGTAAGCAGAGCTGGTGGAGGGCCAGCTGCAGGCGACACGGGAAGTGTGTGTGTGGGGGGAGTACACTGTAGAGCAGGGGGCTGGGCCACCCTTCCCTGGCTGGGGTCGTTCCCAAGGGCCCCCCTTTCCTCAGCATGGGGGGCAGGAGGGCTCGGGGGCTCCTGTCACCCTCTACCTGTTACTGCCAAATGGATCTGGAGGCCACGCTCACTGCCGCTCAGGGACTCAGCCGCAGCCCACCCGCCGGCGTATGTCCCTTGCACACTCACGGCCAGGGCGCGCTGGCAGACCCAGGGGCCGGCGCTCAAGGGCACGTATGCCCCCGTGCACCCCCAGTGCCCTCTTCCCGGCCACTGGCCCTGACCACTGTGTCCTGCAGGTTTGGGGACGACATCCCCGGAATGGAAGGCCTGGGAACAGGTATGATGGCTGCCCGGGTCTTCCCAGGTGCCCCCCACTCTCCCGCCTGTCCACGCGCCTGCGTCCCGTCCTTACTCCGCTTCCCCAGCCGAAGCGTATCTAGAGCACTGCCTCGAGCCCGTCCTTCCTCCTCTGCCCCAACGTCAAGGCTTAGGCCTCACGGAGGTGGGGCTGCTCCCATTCAGTGGGTTCACCGGGTACCTGGGGGGGGGCTGGAAAGCAACAAGGAGGCCCTGCTGCCCCCCCGCTCCTCCCGGCTGCACCTGTCCTCTCCCACTCAACACCCTCAAGCTGGCGTGCCCTGGGGGAAGGACTCCCCACCCAGGACTTCTGCTCTCACCACTCGGGGTGTGGACAACAGGGCGTGGAGGGGGTGGTGGTGACCCCTGGGGCCATGAGCCTCCTGGTGCCACTGTTCCTTCTCCCGCAGACATCACGGTGATCTGCCCATGGGAGGCCTTCAACCACCTGGAGCTGCACGAACTGGCCCAGTATGGCATCATCTAGTGCCAGAGCCTGACCCAGAGCCTCAGGGCCGTACCCCCTGCTGCCCACTGCCACCCCTGCTCAGGATTCCTGCGAGGAGGCCGGCCCCCCTGAGGGTGTCCAGGTTGCCCAGTTTGTGTCTGGAGACCCTTGCAGGGTGGCGACCTCAGGCCCCCAGATGCCAGTTACCAGAAGCCCACCAGCTCCCTGTAGGACACCCCGGGGCCAGTCAGGCCCTGCTTAGCTTCCGAAACACTGGCCCCCAGACCTTTTCTCAGGGCTGGAAAGCCAGGGCAGGGTGTCCCAGGAATGTCCTCACAGCCCGCTCCCGTCCTGCTGTGTGGTGGTGAGACCAAGCTCCCCTCGCTAGCCCTTCCCAGCTGCTGCCCTTGGGTTGGAGCGGGGCGGTGGGGGAGTCCTGGTGGCATCCGACCAACACCCCTCCAAACCCATCACCGGCAGGAAACATCCTTTCCAACATGGCCCAGCTTGCTGTCCCTGTTTCAAAATAAACTTCGCACGCCCCGGAGCGCTCAGCTGGAGTGGGTTGTGTTGTGGGTGGGGGCAGGGCCCGACCGTGTGGGTCTCCAGCAGGAGCGTAGGGATGAAGGGGCAGGCTGGTGGGCGCAGCAGGGGCCTGGCCAGGCTGAGAGGGAAAGAAACCCACTAAACGCTGCATCTGGGCCTGTGGTGGCCGGGGGTCCATGCGGTAAGGCCGGCTACGCTGGGAGGCAGTCGCGTGCATGCCCAGCCCCTGGAGCAGGCCTCCCGAAGGAGGCGGACGAGGCCCTGCAACAGCTCATGCGAGGAGGAGGGAGCCCTCAACCCTGCCTCACAGGTGAGGAAACAGGCGCAGAGAGATCGGGGAATTCGCTTAGTGGCCCAGCCAGTCTGTCCTTAGCTGTCCAGTACCTCTGGCCAGGCGCCCACCCGGTGACCTAGGGTTCCACGCCTGATGCCGCACCTGGGGGGATCGGGCGCACCTGTGCACACAGGGCCTGGTGAAACTGTCCCTAGCAGCAGGCGCCATCCGGGAGCCCACCCAGTGTGTGTCCACCTGGACCAGGTGCGTCTGTGGGGCCTCTTCACACAGCAGGGACCAGATGGTGACTCTTGGGAAGGGCCCTCTGGGGTCCCATTCATGTGAAAGCCAGAAAAAGCCATGTAACCGAAGGTGAGGAAGGCCGGTCGGGGTGCCCACAGGGAGGAGGCGAAGCAGCCTGCCGCGGCTGGCTCCTGACCTGGCCGTGGGTCTGCAGGGGTTTACAGAGGGACGAGTTCCTCACGCTGCCCACTTGAGACGGGTGCCATTTACCATATGAATGATAACAGCTCAGTAAAATTTATTCCCGCCTGGGCCTCACCCTCGGCCACCACAATGGACGGGAAGGGGCCAGGCGGTGGTAACGGAGTGGGGCCACTGGGGTAGGCCTCAGAGGCGGGGTCAGAATGGGGGTTGGGGGCAAGCATCAGAGGTGGTTGGAGGTGACAGTCAGGGGTGGGAGTTGGAGTTGGGGGCTTGCCAGCAGGATTTCATCCAGTCCTCAGAGCCCCGTACTCTCCGCACCGGCCAGGTAGCTTTGCCTGGCATCCCCCCGTAGGAGGTGTGGCTTACACAGGCCACGCGGTGTTTGCAAGGGCTCCATGGTGGAGAACAAATGTCTCCAAAAGAGAGTGAAATCAGGCGGTGGTACAGGGGCACATCCTTGCAGGGCCTGACAGAACCGGGAAGGAGGTGGGCATGCCCTGCCCTCAGGGAAAGGGGCCCCTGTGGAGTGGGAGGTACAGCAGGTGGAGGAGGCCCGGGTGCCTGAGACCCAGCGTGGTTACTCCGACACCTTCCCTGGGTGTCCTACGGGGCTGTCGGCCCTGGGCCAGTTTGGCAGGGGACCTTTCCGTCCCCACGGTTCTGGGGCTCTCCACCCCCCACCTGGCGGACAGCCACGGCCCTCACCAGCTGGGCGGCCAACAGGAGCTCCACCCCCTGGACGACCACAGCCACGATTGTGCAGGCACCCACAGCCCGGACATTCCTGTGCAGCCACCCTCGGAGTGGAGGGCCACAGCCCTGCAGATGCACCCGTCTCTGAGCGGCACCCTCATCCAGGCCCAGAGCTCCGAAGCCACACGGGTGGTTGACAGCCGCGCCATCTTCCCCGGGGTTGATGCAGCAGGAGGCAGGAAGGCTGCAGGCCTGGACCCCAGGGGAGCTGCAGTTAAAGTACCTGTAAGGGTACATCTGGGCATCGGTCTGGAGGGCAGGGCCTGCTGTTCGGGGCCCGGCACTGAGTCAGGTGTCTCTTACCGGCCCTTCAAACGTCCACGCCCCACAGACACACATGTACATAGGCACACGCACTTGTGCACACACAATAACCAGCTTCCTGTGATTCATCCCGGCACCCGGAGGCCTCTGCACGTGCAGGCAGATGTCAAAGCCTCTTGGCAGGAAGGGACATATTTGGTGAGACGGTTGAAGAGGAGACAAGCACGTGATGAGGGGTGGGAATCAGACAGCCTTGCCCGATAGGGGCTGCTGAGTTGGTCTGAGCAGGCAGAACTGGAGGGGAGAAGATGAGCTGAAGCCTGGGAGAGGTCGCCGTGCCCGTCAGCGGGTCGGTGCGGGAGGCTAAGGGGCAGCGCTCGGCAGCCACGGGGCTCTCCTCACAGCCCCCAGCTCCAGGCAGCCTCCAAGCGTCCCTGACCTTTGACTGGGGTCCACGGTCCTGCACCTGCCCTCCCTCACAGGCATGCCCTCATCCCCCAGAAGAGTGGGCCTCACTAAGGCAAGGACTCAAAAGCCAGCAGGATGGGTGACCATGTGACACCACAGGGGGCTGCCACCAATCCGAATTCACAGCCCACGAATGGGAAAACCCGTGTGGATGCTTCTAGAACGCTTGTCACGTTTCAGTGACTGCTGGACACAAGTGGCTGGTTTTCAAGTCTCTGTATGACTCCATCTCTCATGGTCAGTTGTCCTCCAGCAGAATGTAAAAGATACAGTGCCCAGTGTTCCTAAATAGACAATGCTTACACACACCACTCATACACACAGACACACGCACACACACAGACAAGCATGCACACGCACATGCATGCACACAGACACACAGACATGCACACACGCAGACGCAGAGACAGACACACACACCACCATGCACATGCACATGCATGCACACAGAGACACACAGACATGCACACACGCAGACACACACACACACCACCATGCACACACACATGCACGCACACATGCAGACATACATACACGGACAAACATGCACGCACACAGACACACAGACATGCACACACGCAGACACACATACACGGACAAACATGCACACGCACATGCATGCACACACACATAGACATGCACACACGCAGACACACATACACGGACAAGCATGCACACGTGCATCCGGGCACACACAGACACGCACACATTCCCATGCTGTGGAGGGAGAACTGTGGAGTCCGGAATGATGTCCCCACTTAACTGAAGTGCATTTGACATTGAGACGTCTTGTATGATGACCTTACCAAAAACGCTCGCCAAACTGACTTTCTAAGTCTGCTGGCTCAGCTTCTCCACTAAGATCCCTGTCCACCTGGTCCTGGTTGGGGGGAGCAGAAACACTCGGGGGCCCACGTGTGTGCACAGGCATGTGTGTACACACTCGTGTGTGCGTACAAGTGAGCATGTGTGCGAGTGAGTGCATCCATGTGAGTGCACATGCAGTCCGGTCTGCTGACCACTGGGGACTCCCCCCTTCCCCGTGGGCTACAGGACTCACAGGTTCCACGTCCAGTCCCGATAGGAGGACACCCCACAGCACTGCAGCCCCAGCTGGACCTGGTCAATGAAGAAGCGCAGGTCCGGGTCATCCTGATAGTGGGTGATGGCCGCACGCAGGGTGGGCTCCAGGCCATCCTGCAGCGGGCCCCAGAAGGCCACAAGCAGGGCACCCACCACAGCCTCCAGCGCCAGGAAGGCGATGAGACCCCCAGAGAAGCAGTGCAGCAGGCAAGCATTCTCGCAGAGGGCACCCAGGCAGCCTGCCAGGCTCACTGCACTGACCACCAGCCCCCCCAGTGTCAGTCCCAGCAAGGGGTCTTCGGGCAGGGCTGCCCCCCCGCTACTCCCCAGAGACCCTTTGACAGCCAAGCCCCAGAGCCCAATGGCCAGGGCCAGCAGACCAAGCAGAGAGAAGAGGAAGTTGAACAGGAAGGTCAGGTACTTCAGGCAGCTGCTTCCCAAGGGGAGAGAGGGGGCCGGGTCTCCCCCAGGGCCTGCCCTCCAGACCTGGTCCTCTCGGGGTGCCGGCCTAGGGTGTCTTGAAGTGAGTGGGCTGCTCCTGGGGAGGGGCTCCTCCTGGCACCCGGCGCCCTGTGGAGGAAGAGGAACACACAGGGAGACCTCACCAGCAGGACGTGATAATCAACGGGGAGGTCACCTCCTCGTGGCCAGGGGAAGAGACTGGATAGTGGATAGAGGAGGCTCGGGGACCAGAGATGGCTGGGGAGGACCATGGCGGCCTCCAGGCTTGTCGCCCGGCCAGGCAGCAGGGGGACAGGAAGGGCCTGTCTCCTGCGAAACGGAGGGACTGCTGCACCCTGCCAGTTCACAGTGGAGAGTAAGCGGGGCAATACTGGGAGACCGGCGTGGCACGAACACACGCCTGTCCCTGATCCCCTCTGTGAGATGGAGGATGTGGTCCCGCAGCAGAGGCACGTGGCAGGTGGCCGGAACAGCATCTGTGTGGGTTGGGCTGGACACACAGTCCAGAGAGGGGCTTCCCCACCCAGCCCAGGAGGTGCAGGCACTCCAGGCAGAAGGGCTGGCCCAGGGGGCTGCCCTTTCTGCTTCCCCGCCTCAGCCCAGCCCCACTGTCCCAGGACCTGCGCAGTCCGCCCCACTCTGAGCGCAGACACGGTGCTGGGCCAGCCAGCCTCCCAGAGCAGGGAGGAGACCAGGGCTCTGTGGGAGGCCGGGGCCCTGCCTTGCCCTCCAGCGGGATGCTCAGCCATGCTCTGGGGCACTGGTCGTAGCAAGTGTGGAAAGTAAAGAAGTGCTGACCCATCTCCCGCCCCCGGTTCTCCCACAGAGGCGTGGCTCATTGATCGTGAGGTTTGGAGAAGCTGCTGACTCCGTCCCACTTCGTCCCTTAACCGACAATCTCCATTTCAGATCTGCTTGCCCCCCACCCCCAACGCTCTCCACCGGCAGGCAGGTGTGGGAGAAACTTCCGTTCTCTCCCTGCAGGGAGGAGAGGGGCGGCCTGCCTTGAAATCTGGGAGGAGAATTCGGAAGCTGTGGCCCCACACCTAGGCAGGGCCTCCCTTCCAAACCAGTTAGTTTCCCAGGAAGAAGCTGTCCTCCACTCCCCACATCTGACCCTGCATTGAAACCTCATCCACTGTGAACTTGCAGGAGAGGAAAGGGGTATTTATCAGCCCCCCCAGACCCCAACAGTCAGTAGAAGCAAAAGGCCAGGCTGCTGGGTGCCAGGCTGGGGCGCCTGGGGCTGCCTGAGGCCGTGCGCGGGGGCCGGGAAGTTATCCTGCAGCTTCGCAGCCCGCCTGGAGGGGTGTCGGGAGCCAGAGCTCGCGGTCTTGCTTCTGGAGCCACAGGCAGCCGTGGGGAAGGGGCAAATGGGGCGGTAAGAAGGCCCAGAGGTCGCAGGTGGAGGCGGATGGGCAGGGCGCGAGGGAGGCGCTGAAGGCCCCCGGGAGCGCGTCCCCTGGGTGTGTGCTTTTCTCGGAGCGCGGGTACACCGCACACCACGTCAAGCACAAGGGCAAGGATAGGAAACATTCCCGAGTTGGGCAAAGTGCTGGGTGAGGATAAAGCACCTGATTAGTGAAACCCCCACCGCAATCTTAGCTCCTGGTGGGTGTCCATCTACTGGCTAGCCCCAGCACACAGAAAGGCTCAGGGTGGGGCCTGGGGCCAGGGTGGGTGAGAACGGGCCGGAGGTCCCCCCCTCACCCCGGCCCAGGGCGTTCGGGGGTGGAGAAGACAGTCCCAAACGGGGCGGGGGGTGGGGGTGGGGGTGGAGGGCACCGGGCACTGGCTTACCTGGGACAGCAGGGGGCTCCTTTCCCCCTCCTCCATTCTGCCCCAGGACAGGTGTGCTGGTCCGCTGCCTGGCATCTCTAGCTGGGCCCCTGGAGCTGTAGCTGCCTGCCCTCAGCCGTCCTGTGAGCTCTGCAGCCCAGGGCCCGGTGAGCCGTGAGCACAACCAGGACACCACAGTCATGGCCAGATCATGTGAGGCGTCACGCCGCCGGGCTTAAGACAGTCTCTGCTTCTGAGATGCAGACCATCCTTCTCGAGCGCAGATTTTCAGCCTTGCTCTCTGGATTCCCTGGAGCTCTGGGCAGGCATGATGCGGGCGGGGCTGTCACCCCATGCCCACCACTACCGGGCCCCCCGTCCATGCGGGCCTCGGCCTGGCGGGCCAGTGGCTGCTCCTTCAGGTCACCCAGGACATCAGACCCCTGAGAACTCGCTCGCAGAAACAATCCTGGGAGACCCACCAGCAGTTAAATGCCAGGTCATCCCCCAAGTTATTCACTGTAAGAATGGCACAGTGTCCACCGGCCAGATCACGTCCTTCCTGGTTTTGAGGGACGTGGGCTCCTTCCTCCTCCCGAGCTTCTCTTCGCAGGGGCAGACTCTGTCACAGTCCGCCTTGTGCCCTGGTGCTTAGAAGGACCCGGGCCACGCAGCTGCCCCGCGCACAGGGGCGCTCAAGGCTCCCTGACCCTGCCCTGCCCTGTCCTCTCTCCTCTGCTTGCGTGATGGTGGGAAGGCAGGCTCAGAGCGGATCCCCCCCCCCCACCGACTACCAGCTCAGCCACATAGCTCTCCACACCTCCCCCATGCCTTTCTGAAGTTATGACACGAATGTTGGTCTCTGGCTTGCAGGGACCTCTGGAGGCTGTGGGGGACCCCTGGGCGAGGCCACGTGCCCAGCCTGTCTTCACATTCCTCTCCGCTGCTGTTCCTTGGCTTCTTTTGTTTGACATTCGAGCCCCAGCCTCTCTTCCTCACTTTACCCAATCCAGCCACTTGGGCTGCTTGAGGCCCCAGGCAGCCCAGCTCTCACGTGCCCTTGGCCTTTGCCGTCCCCTGAAATCCCCACATCCTGCCCCACAAGTGGAGGCCTCCCCTCTTCTTTTGGGACACTCTTCTCTTCGTTTTGTAGTTATTTGTGTTCTTGTTTCATGCCCCCCACCCCCAGCTTCCAGCATGACAACCCCCCAACTGAGCCCAGTCTCGATTCCTGACCTGCAGGATCGGGAGGCTGGTAAATGGCTGTTGTGTGAAATCACTAAGTTTTGAAAGAGTTCATTTCACAACATCATTGTGACAACAGATTTACAATAGATATACAATTATACAATAGATAAATGGGACAATGGATCACTGATAGAAGTCCAGTAGTGTCCTGAGTCCTGGCGATACAGTGGAGGAAAAAAACCTGTCAACCCCTAGTCAGCAGGACCTTACCTCTGGTGAAGAGGAAGTCATAAAGCGAGGGAGGGGAATAGGTGAATATATGTGATTTTACACGGTGGTCGTCAGAGGTCTGAAGCCAGGACAGGAGGGTGAAGAGTCAGGGGGCTGTCATCTTATGTAAGGTGATCGGGGAGGGCCTCACTGTAAGGTGTCTGGCTCCTAGGTATGTACCCCAAAGAACTGAAAACAGGGACTCAAACAAATACATATCCACACATATCCACGGTAGCATTACCTACAATTGCCAAAAGGTGGAAACAACCCAGATATCAATCAAAGAATGGATGATCAAAATGTGCTCTGTGCACCCAATGGAATATTACTCAGCCATAAAAATGAGCTCTGACCCCTGCTACAAAGCGGATGGACCTGGAAAACGTTAACTCTCAGCGAAAGAAGCCAGACACTAAACTGCATATGCATATCATTCCATTGACATGAAATACTCAGAACAGGTAAGTCTGGTGGTTGCTGGGGGCTGGGGGAGGCGAATGGGGAGCTGCTGCTGAATGGGTGTGGGGTGTCCTTCTGGGGGTGATGGAAATGTTTGGGAAGTAGATACAGGAGATGGTTAATCACATTG
The DNA here is from genome assembly GCF_009762305.2 of Zalophus californianus. Lineage (NCBI taxonomy): Eukaryota > Metazoa > Chordata > Mammalia > Carnivora > Otariidae > Zalophus > Zalophus californianus. The sequence continues at coordinate 61,463,014 of NC_045610.1, read as the reverse complement.
TGAAAGCACGAAATGCCACCGAATTGTTCACTGAATAATGGTTGCATGTTGTGTGAATTTCATCTTAATTAAAAACAAAAAGAGGCGGTGCCTGTGTGGCTCAGCGGGTAAGCATCTGTCTTTGGGCTCAGGTCATGATCCCAGGTTCCTGGGATCGAGCCTGGCATCGGGCTGCCTGCTCCGCGGGAAGCCTGCTTCTCCCTCTCCCACTCCCCCTGCTTGTGTTCCCTCTCTCGCTGTGTCTCTCCCTGTCAAATAAATAAATAAATAAATAAATAAATAAATAAATAAATAAAACAAAAACAAAAACAGGAAGGGGAGAAACGTGGGGAAGGGAGGGGAACGAGCCAGGTGGGTTTTCTCAGGTGGGGTCCCCTCCGAGGGAGAGGGCGTGGGGTGAAGGAGCATCATGACCCGACTCCCGCTGTGAAGGGAGGGCTCAGGCTGTGGGGTGGCGTGGCGGGCTGCAGTTCAGGGCAAAGACAAAAGCTGCAGATTTGATCCCATGCAGCCAAGCCTTCACTCATCTCTTCCTCGAAGTGACAAACCCAGACCCCCTCGGTTGCTGCATCCAGCTCCAAGGCCGGGCTCTCGGGGTGACAACAATCACCTCTCCAGCAGTGTCTCACTCCTGTCCTGATACTGGGCGACGCTGAATGAATTTACAGTTACCAGCACCGGGAGGGACTTAGTTGCGTTTCCCCCAAATCCGTATGTTGAGGTTCCCAACCCCCAGAACCTCAGAAGATGATCTGGAGAGGTGGCCCTTAAAGAGGCAGTCAACTTAAAATGAGGCCAGTGTCCTCATACGAGGAGGGAACTGGGACACACAGAGATGCCAGGGATGCCTGAGCACAGAGGAAAGATACAGCGGTCGGCCAGCCAAGGAGAGCGGCCTCCAAAGAACCCGACGGGCTGTCTCCTTGATCTCTGGCTTCCAGCCCCCGGAACCAGGAGAAAATAAATTGAAGTTATCCCCTCCGTGGAATTTTAGGGCAGTCCTAGCAAAGCGATACAACTACTCATATAACTTAAAAAAAAAGTCAGCATAATACCCTCCCAGTACCGTGGAGGAGGTTAAAAAGCTAAGTACCAAACAGCAGATAACACACCTGTTGTCACGCAGTGCTTGCCCGTGAGCGCCCCAGGGGACCTCGTGGAGAAGCGGGAGTCTTGCCCGTCTGTAGAATGAATACGTTTGGATAGAAGAGAAGCGAAAAGATCAGAGGCCATTCTGTAAAAGAAGACGAGGAAAGATTAAGAGCGGAAGGATATGTGTCGGCGAAATGCAGCCCCGCACCCTGGTCTTTTAGGCAATCCTGCCTGCTCTCCCTCCTTTCTCGGATCTCGTGCCGCGCAGCCTTACGTCCTCTGGGCTATGGCCTCTCCCCTCGTCTCCCTGCTCCTCTTTCTGCCTCTCCATGCTGTCTTCTGTGCATTCGGCTTCCAGAGAATCCTTCTGAAACACAACGGAAAGCATGCCTTCTTTGCTCTCATCCCTCCAAAGGCTTTCTAACATAACACACTCAGAATAGAACCTAAAGGCCTTTCCACGTCTCACATGGTTCTTCCTGACGCAGCTCTCCTCTGCCCTCACTCATGATGCTCCAGCCACACCAGCTGCTTTGTTGTTCCCGGAGCACCCAGTACTTCCCAGGCCCCAGGACCTTTGCACATGCCTTCCCCGCGTCCTATTTCACTCTTCCCTCAGATACTTTATCTGGGACCCGCTCACACCTCATCTCCTCAGAGAGGTCTTTCTTGACCGTTTTATGTAAAATAGCCTCTCACTCTCCACCCCCTCCTCTGCTACAGTTGTTGGCTACAGCACATTGTACATTTAACATATTTGTTGTGTTTATAAGCTGCCTCCTGCTGGTAGATTCCATCAGAGTGGGGATCTCTCCTGCCTCTGCAGTCTTCCCAGCGTTAGCCATGCCACACGCAGAGTAATAGATCCTTGAGGTTGGGATGAATAGGCAAGCTGAACCAGAGGCTGAAACCAAGATGATAGAACAGATTGTGTTGTCAACACTGATACTGTTAACAGTGATACAAACCCAGGGAACTTAAAGAGTGGCGATGGGGAGGAAACGAGGTCGACTTTTTCAGCACAGGAGATACATAAATACAACCTGGAGTTGAGCCTTGGGGTTAAAAAAAAACAAAACAAAAACATAGATTCTGGCCTCCTGGACGTCTTTGTAACTTTTCCCCAAAGGCCTGGGAAAGGTCCGCTCCAGAATTTGCAGGGCCTGGTGCGACATGAAAACGGGGGGCTCCCTGTTGAAAACCATGACGAATTACAAGAGGCTGACAGCTAAGCCCCGGACCCCAGCGCGAGGCCCTTCCTGCCCGGTCGGTGGCCTGGGAAGCCGGCCCCGGGGGTAGGTCTCAGGATATCCCATCTCTGTGGCAAGGGACGCTGCCCTGAAATGCAGTTTATTTATTCTTTTTTTTTAAACCAAAGATTTTATTTATTTATTTGACAGAGAGAGAGACACAGCGAGAGAGGGGACAGAAGCAGGGGGAGTGGGAGAGGGAGAAGCAGGCTTCCCGCGAAGCAGGAGCCCGATGGGGGGGCTCGATCCCAGGACCCTGGGAATATCATGACCTGAGCCGAAGGCAGATGCCTAACGACTGAGCCACCCAGGCGCCCCTGAAATGCAGTTTAAATTCAGTTGTTTCTCTTGTGTTAGATTCGTGGAAATGCCTTCTTCACGTTTCCAGATCAGGACGGTGTGATGTCACCGTCCCGATACGATGCCTCTCTCTGGGACCCGCAGGACCTAGGGCATACGCCACGTCGCCCAACTATAACCCAGCAATGATGATTTCTGGGCGAGACTCGGACGCTTGCTTTTGTTTCTTCTCAGACCTTCCTGCGTTGCCCGGACTTTCGGAAAGGAGCGCGGGTCGCGAACGAAGTCTTCTTCCCTGGGGCCTCCTTTCTGCCCGCGGCGCGGAGCCCAGGACTCCGCGCGCTCGCCCCCCCGCGCCGCTCCCGCGGATTCGGGGCCGCCCCGCCTGCGCATGCGCGGGCCGTTGGAGGGCCGGAACTCGGTTTCGGGGCTGCGCGGCCGGCGGAGCGCGTTGGGCGAGGCGCCGGACGTCGCGCGGCGGTGGCGGCCGGCGGCGAAGCTGGAGCGGCGGTGGCGGCGGCGGCGGGAGGCCGGGGCTGAGGCCGGGGCCGGGGCTTCGAGGCCCGCGGGGCGGCAGGCGACGGTGGCGGCGGCGGCCCGGGGCTCCAGCCCGGAGACGGGAGCGGCCGCCATGGCCGAGAGCATCGTGAGTGGGCCGGGAGCGGGAGCGGGGCGCCGGGATGAGGCAGCAGATTTACCGGCGCGGCCTGTGGGGCGGCGGCCCGCCTCCCGCCTCCCGGCCCGGGGCTCGCGGCCTTCCCTCCGGCCGCTCCGCGACCGCCGGCGCCGCGGGTCCGCCAGGCCGGGTGCGGGGTGCGGGGGGCCGGGTCGGGGGCCGGGCCGGGTTCAGGGCGGCCGGGCCGGGTGCGGGGGGCCGGGTCGGGGGCCAGGCCGGGTGCGGGGGGCCGGGTCGGGTTCAGGGCGGCCGGGCCGGGTGCGGGGGGCCGGGGGCCGGGCCGGGGGCCGGGTGCGGGGGGCCGGGTCGGGTGCAGGGCGGCCGGGCCGGGTGCAGGGGGCCGGGGGCCGGGTGCGGGGGGCCGGGCCGGGGGCCGGGTGCGAGGGGCCGGGCCGGGTTCAGGGCGGCCGGGCCGGGGGCCGGGTGCGGAGGGCCGGGTGCGGGGGGCCGGGCCGGAGTCAGGGCGGCCGGGCCGGGGGCCGGGTGCGGGGGGCCGGGTCGGGTGCGGGGGGCCGGGGGCCGGGCCGGGTCGGGTGCAGGGCGGCCGGGCCGGGTGCAGGGGGCCGGGGGCCGGGTGCGGGGGACCGGGCCGGGGTCAGGGCGGCCGGGCCGGGGGCCGGGTGCGGAGGGCCGGGTGCGGGGGGCCGGGGGCCGGGTGCGGGGGGCCGGGGGCCGGGTGCGGGGGGCCGGGCCGGAGTCAGGGCGGCCGGGCCGGGGGCCGGGGGCGGGGGGCCGGGCCGTCGGAGCCGGGGCGCGCCCCAGCCTGGGCTCCAGTTCCCTCGGGGAGAGCGCTGTGTCCGGAGGGGGCCTTGTGGACGCCGTGGGCTGTAAGGAGGGGAAATCCGGCCGCTGACGTCTTCTGTCTCGGTGGCAAGGACGGTGTGGCAGCTACCTGTTTGAGAAGGGAGGTTCCGAGGATTGACCTCACGTTTTACCTGAAGTTAGGGATTGGCATGTCCCCCCCACCCTGTCCCCCCTAAAGTCAAGGAAGTCAGTGAAAATGAGAAAAATAAACCCCAAAACCAAAACAGTCCAGCGTTTACTTGTGGCAAGTTTCCTCTCAGAAGTAAATGTGGCTGGGAAAAAAATCAACAGATCAGTTGGACGGCAGAATTTCGGTGAACATTAAGGAGTATTTGGGATTTCTGGGGGGAAAGCAAAGCAGTATTGGGTAGCAAGCCGCATTCGTGCTTTCCCCCGCGGATGGCGTCTGCGGTTTTGCCAGGTGTGCGGAACGGCCTCCGCGGTCCGTGCTGGGCGGCTTGGGTCTGGGGAAGGAGCTCCGGTTTAAGATTTTCCTTCTCAGCTTTCCAGGGGCGCTGGTGTCTCTTCCGTTTTCCCCAGCCCGGGGACGGGCAGAGGGAATGTTGGCCCGAGAGAAACTTAAGATAGCGACTCCTTTTAAAACAAGATTTCCCAATCGCTGTTGACTTCTAGAAAAGGATAGGCATCTGAGTTCAAATAAATCTACTTTCAAATTTTCTCTTTACTGTAATAGTTTTAATTCAAGTAGCCACGGGCAAACGAGCTGTTTTAGAAAAGGCTGTTTTTTTACTAGTATGTATACAAGGCTAGGTGCTTGCTGATAACACTGGCTCTCCTCAGATTCCGTCTGCTGTGGCTGATTTTTGTCTTGCCAGTTCTTCGACTCTCCCAAGAAGTATTCTGGGCTCATTTTCTTAAAAATGGTGAAACCTAAGTTACCAGGAGGCTGTGTGTGTGTGTGTGTGTGTGTGTGTGTTGCCAGGTCTGTCTCTTTTGGAGTATTTTATTTTGTAGCCTGTGTCAGACACCGAGCGAGAGCTTCCCTCAGTACAAACTATGTTTTTCTGTTGGAGTTAAATACTGGGCTCAGTCAACAAACCTGGACTGCCATGTCCTGTTGTAGATGATCAAAGAGGATGACTTCCTAAGCTTTAGAACCCTCCAGAAACATGGAAGCCGGACCTTTAGCTCCTCAAGGAGTGTCATGCTCTTGTTCCCAAGTGAACAAAGGAACGGTCACAAAAGCTCCTGCAGAGAAACCAAGCTCTTAATGTGCCCCAGTGTGGGAGACAGATTTCAGAAACGAATGGAATTGGCTGGTGCCCATGCTGCGTATTATGAAGACGTTTTTCTAGGTTTTGAATCCAGAGTGAAGGGTAAAAGAAGAATTTGTATTTGTACTCTTCACTAATGCGCAGGAAAGTTAAACAGATGTAGTTAAGAAGCAAAAAGAAGATATTTTCTGCCTTAACAATTGGGATTTCATAAGGATTATTCAAAACAATCTTAAAAATTGAGAACAGTATCAGGGCAAAGCCTTTTCAGTCAAGTGAAAGTAGATAATGAGAAAGTCAGACTATTTTAGGAAAATCTAGATTAATCTTGTTTGGTAAAAGTGGACAGTAGATCAAAAGCCATTGTGGCATTTTATCGTGTATTAGTGAAATCTTTTTTTTTTCAATTAAAACTTTTTTTTTAAGATTTTATTTTTATGTAATCTCTACATTAAACATGGGGCTTGAACCCACAACCCAAAATCAAGAGTTGTAGGCCTCACCGACTGAGCCACCCAGGCGCCCCAGTGAAAATCGTTTTTAAAAAACAATGGTGTGTGGGCGCCTGGGTCACTCGGTTGGTTGGGCGACTGCCTTCGGCTCAGGTCATGATCCCGGAGTCCTGGGATCGAGTCCAGCATTGGGCTCCCTGCTCGGTGGGGAGTCTGCTTCTCCCTCTGACCCTCTTCCCTCTCGTGCTCTCTATCTCTCATTCTCTCTCTCTCAAATGAATGGATGGGATCTTTAAAAAAAAAAAAAAACGGTGTGTGGGCGCCTGGGTGGCTCAGTTGTTTTTTTTTTTTTTAAAGATTTTATTTATCCATTCATGGAAGAGAGAGAGAGAGAGAGAGAGAGAGAGGCAGAGGGAGAAGCAGGCTCTCAAGGAGCAGGGGGCCCCACGCGGGACTCGATCCCAGGACGCTGGGATCGTGACTCGAGCCGAAGGCAGTCGCTTAACCAACTGAGCCACCCAGGGTGCCCAGGGAGGGGAGGGCGCCTGGGTGGCTCAGACGGTTAAGCGACTGCCTTCGGCTCGGGTCATGATCCCGGAGTCCCGGGATCAAGTCCTGCATTGGGCTCCCTGCTTGGCGGGGAGTCTGCTTCTCCCTCTGACCCAACCCCCTCTCATGCTCTCTTTCTCTCTTTCAAATAAATAAATAAAATCTTTAAAAAAAAACAACCAAAAAAACAATGGTGTGTGCTCGCTTCGGCCGCACATACACTGAAGTTGGAACGATGCAGAGACGATTAGCATGGCCCCTGTGCAAGGATGACATGCAAATTCGTGAAGTGTTCCAAAACAAACAAACAAAACAAAAAATAGTGGCTTGTGACAATTTGTGTGTGTAAAAAGTTTTTTTTTTTTTTAAAGATTTTATTTATTTGACAGAGAGAGAGTGAGAGCAGGAGGAGTGGGAGAGGGAGAAGCAGGCTTCCTGCGGAGCATGGAGCCCGATGTGGGGCTTGATCTCAGGACCCTGGGATCATGACCTGAGCCGAAAGCAGACGCTTAATGACTGAGCCATCCAGGCGCCCTGGTTTTGTTGTTTTTTTTTTTAAAGTGTTGTTTTCAGTAAGTGCACAGTGCAGTAATTGCTAAGAAGAGAAACCATCATGAGTACTTGGTGGTGTATTCCTGCCTTTCTTCCTACTCAAGTCGTTGGAGCATCGTCTGCCTTGTTTGGGGCAGGGCATGCCTTTTCATGCTCCCTGACGAAAGCAGGAACTTGTTCAGTTGGCCGGGCATAGTAACTCACCTTCAGAAGGACTTTGATCTGTATAAAAATCAAGTCCTAGAAGATGATGCTCTTTGTGCAGTGTTCCAGGCCTGCCAACCATTTCAGGCTTGCCATAAAAGTATTTTTTTAAAACCCTGCTATGTTTACCATGATGTTAAACACCTTTATTTCTTTTCTTTTAGTTTTTTTCTTAAAGGGAAATAACAGATTAGAAGATATCCTATGATTCTTTTAGATAATTCTAATTTTTGCCTATAGATTCTAGAACAAAGAGATTTTTTATTTTTTATTTTATTATTTTTTAATCACTTGCGTTTTTTATTTATTTTTTAAGTAATCTTTACACCCAATGTGGGACTTGAGCTCAAAACCAGAGTCGGATGTTTCACCAGCTGAGCCAGCCAGGTGCCCTCAAAGTGAGATTTTTAAAGAACCCAGTCATTCATGATTCATGGAGGGTTTTTTTTTTTTTCCTGTTGTGTTGTTGTTTTTGTAAATCTGAAAAGTGTTTCTTTTTTTTTTTTTAAAGATTTATTTGACAGAGAGGGAGTGAGCACACAAACATGGGGAGCAGCAGAGGGAGAGGGGGAAACAGGCTCCCTGATGAGCAGGGAGCCTGACACAGGGCTCCATCCCAGGACCCTGGGATCATGACCCGACCCGAAGGCAGACGTTTAACCGACTCAGCCACCCAGGCGCCCCGAGATAACTAAGTGTTTCACATATATTCCCTGTAAATAATGGTTAAAAATTTTTCTGAGTGAAAGGACCAGAGTTGAGAGGGACTCTCAAGATGTCTTCGCATAGGTTGGTGAATCTCATACCTCTTCTTCATCTTTTAGAAATACTTGGGTGTTGCCCGGGGAAGGGTGAGGTTTGGCTCTAAGTTTCGGTGACCCAGATGCTGAAAGACTGCAGATGTTAGTCTCAGTTAGAGATCAGGAACATACTAGTCTGTGCAGTAACCACCTTGTTTCGTTTGTGACAGATAATTCGTGTCCAGTCCCCAGATGGGGTGAAGCGGATCACAGCCACAAAGAGAGAGACAGCCGCAGCGTTTTTGAAAAAGGTAGCGGTGGCTTTGGGGTTTTTGCATCTTCGTCCCTTCCTGTTACTCCCTTCCCCTCTGTACCTTCCTTCTCTTCCTCGGTCCTTGATTCTGCCCACTCCCTAGCTCACAGTCTCTTGCCTTGCTCTTCTCTGTCATGACTGGGTTGATCCAGGGTCAGATTGCGTCACAGTTGACCATGGCTTACAGCTGTGGTGGCCAAAAAGAGTCCAAAGTTGTGTGTAAGAGTAGTTCATGAGACTAGTACTGAGGAGAATGAAAAATTGGGAAAATTAGAGAGTGAAAGACTTGAATTATCCATCAAAAGAGAATTGTTAAAAATATGCATAGAGTAATCCCGCTTTATTCTTAGAAAATTAGAGCCACAGGGGGCTCCTGGGTGGCTCAGTTGGTTAAGTGTCTGACTCTTGGTCTCAGCTCAGGTCATTATCTCAGGGTCCTGGGATCGAGCTCCACGCTCAGCATGGAGTTTACTTCTCTCCTTTTTCCTCTCTTGGCCTGCGCATGCGTGTTCTCCCTCTCTCTCTCTCTTTCATCTAAATAGAAATAAAGAAAATGAGAGCCACATACACAGATCTGTTGTGAATTTATAGAATGCAATGTAAAAGAGCACAGCCAGACTTTAAAAAGGGTGACCCTGGGAGGAGAGCCCTGCAGTAAGGAGTGGCTTTTGCTTTATACTTCATAGCAGAGATCCGTAAACTATGGCTCATGGGATGACCTATTCTTCTTCCCCCTGGCACACAGATTGCATTTCCCTGACCTTTTTTCTTTTTTAATTTTATTTATTTACTTAGTCACGGGGGGAGGGGAGGGGCGGAGGGAGAAGGAGAGAGAATCTCCAGCAGACTCTGAGCTAAGTGTAGATTCCAGTGTGGGGCTCAATCTCATGACCCTGAGATCATGACCTGAGCCGAAACCAAGACTTGGTCACTTAACCGACTCAGCCACCCAGGTGCCCCTATTTTTATAAATAAAGTTTTATTGGAACGTAGCCACACTCACTGGTCTAGTTATTGTCTGGCTGCTTTTGCGCTCCAACAACAGAGCTAAGTAGTTGTGACAGAGACGGTATGGCTTGCAAAGCCAAAAATATTTACTGTGTGGCCCTTTCCAGAAAAAGTTTGCCAACCGTTACTTTTTATAGTCTGTGTTATTGGAATCTGTTGCAAACAGGTGTTACATTTGTAATAATAAGTGTTGTTTCTCATTTTCTTTTTTTGTTTTTGGTTCTCATTTTCATAAGCACATACAAGCTTTGGGGTTATAGACTGTCAGAGCCAGAGGGAATCCTAGGTGTCATGGAGTCCAGTCTTCTTATTTTCACAAAGGTGGAAACTGAGGGCCTAGGAAGTAAAGATATTTGCCAAGGATCACTGGGTTGCGATCTATTAGTGAAGCCACAACACTTATGTGGGAAATTTGGTTCCTAAAAGGTAGTTGCTGTCATGATTGCCATAGCACTGCTTGTGGGGCATATTTATAAAAATAAGAGAAAAAAGAATTAGGGGCAATAGACACCAGAGTGGAGGGTCTCTGAGTCTTTAAGAAATTTGTAATTTCCTACTCTTTGCTCTTTGAGTAGCCGCTGACTGTGGCCCACTTGCTCCTAGAGATGGTGCTAGGGTATGGTGCATGCTGGAATTCACGAGAGATCATCTGAGACCGAGACGAAGCATCAAAGCATTGTCTGTTGCTTAGACAATTGTGTGGATAAACACCAGGCATCAGAGGACTGCATGCAGTTCTTTTTTTCTCTGAGGCTTTGTGGCAGGGAATTTTCTTTTCTTTCTTTTTTTTTTTTTTTTGATAGGGAAATTTATTATTATTATTTTAAATATTTTATTTATTTGAGGGGTGCCTGGGTGGCTCAGTCATTAAGCATCTGTCTTCGGCTCAGGTCATGATCCCAGGATCGAGCCCCACAGCCCTACTACATTGGGCTCCTTGCTCTGTGGGGAGTCTGCTTCTCCCTTTGCCTGCCACTCCCCCGCTTGTGCACATGCACACTCACTCTGACAAATAAACTATTTATTTATTTATTTTTAAAGGTTTTTTTTTTTTAATTTTTTAAAATATTCTACTTACCTGACAGACAGCGAGAGAGGGAACACAGCAGGGGAGTGGGAGAGGGAGAAGCAGGCTTCCCGCCGAGCAGAGGGCCCGACGCGGGGCTCGATCCAGGACCCCGGATCATGACCCGAGCCGAAGGCAGACGCCTAACTGATTGAGCCACCCAGGCAACTTTTTTTTTTTTTTTTTTACAAGAGAACAAATCTACACCTTTATTTACTTTTCATTAAATTTAAATCCTTGAGGGACACAGCATCACATGGATTCTGTGGCCAATGGCTTTAGCGGGAAGGTTGCTTCGGAATTTGGCACGAACCGTGCCACTGTTTCCATGAGCACGAGTTACTTTTCCCCAGATTACTCTGGTTTTGTTTGGTTTGCCACCAGGAGTCACACTGTGTTGTTCTTTGCTTTGTACACATAAGCACATCTCTTGCCTAGATAGAATTCCGTTTCATCTCGAGCATAAACACCTTCGATTTTAAGAAGAGCTGTGTGCTCCCTCTGGTTCCGGAGACCCCGCTTATAGCCAGCAAAAATGGCCTTGGACCACAGCCTTCCGGGCGTTACTTGGCGTTACAGGAGTCCTGTGCCCAGCAGGCCTCCACAGACTCCAAGATGGCGGAAAAAGAACCCCAGGCAACTTTTTTTTTAAAGGTTTTATTTATTTATTTGACAGAGAGAGAGAGACAGTGAGAGAGGGAACACAAGCAGAGGGAGTAGGAGAGGGAGAAGCAGGCCTCTAGCCGAGCAGGGAGCCCGATGCGGGGCTCGATCCCAGGACCCCGGGACCATGACCTGAGCCGAAGGCAGACGCTTAACGCCTGAGCCACCCAGGCGCCCCCTAAACTAATTTTTATTTTTATTTATTTTTTTTTTTTAAGATTTTATTTATTTGAGAGAGAATGAGAGACAGAGAGCACGAAAAGGAAGAGGGTCAGAGGGAGAAGCGGGCTCCTTGTCCCCACTGAGCAGGGAGCCCGATGCGGGACTCGATCCTGGGACTCCAGGATCATGACCTGAGCCGAAGGCAGTCGCTTAACCAACTGAGCCACCCAGGCGCCCCCTAAACCAATTTTTAAAGTAAAGTAATCTCTGTACCCACCATGGGGCTTGAACTCACAACCCTGAGATCAAGAGTTGTGTGCTTCTCCAACTGAGCCAGCCGGGCACCCCCGGTCTAAACCATTTTAAGACTACAGTTCAGTCGTGTTAAGTACATTCACATTATACAGTCATTACTACCATCCATTTCCAGAACTTTTTCATCTTGCAAATCTGAAACCGTATGCATCAAACAACAGCTCCCCTTTTTTTCCCTGCCCCCAGTCCTTGGTAACTACCATTCTATTTTGTGTCTTTATGACTCCTTCAGGTCTCTTATTAAGTTGATCATACTCATCTTCGATAATTAGTAATTTGGCTATGCATACGCATAAGTGGGCTTGAAACAGACTTGTGGGTTGACCACTGTGAACGTGCTGGCTCCAGCTTGCTGTCCCCAAAATTTTAAGCCTTGATCCTGCTTTACTGTGTGGCATTATGCCCTCTTAGGAATTGCTGTTTGCAAGTATGAAGAGATGGGTGACATTGAGGAGATCTCACAGAATTCTAGAGTTGTTGGTTCTTTTAAGACCAATGGTGCTGTTCATTCTGTGGCTCCTCAGACCCTCAGCCCTTCCTGGGTTCTTCCGGCTGTGTCTTGCTCAGCAGCAGCCCCCCTTCCTCAGCTTACTGTGTGGGGCTGCTGTCACTCCCCTGCTCGGCCTAGAGGATGGCTTTGTCTTGTCCTCATTGACCTCAGCAGTCTGTGACCCACTCCTTTCTCCTTATATTTAATTTTTTTCTTTAACCATGAAGTAAAGTACATACTAAGAAATGCTTGAAAAACATGGACAGATGACTGATGGTGAAGCAAACACAGAGGTCAAGGAGGGGCATGGCCGGTGCTGCGGAGCCGGTCAGCCTTCCCCACTCCCTCGCTCCCTCCTGCGTTGGCGAGGATGGCTCCCCCGACCTGTGTTGTGCCGCCTCGGCGTGCATTCCTAAACCCTAAATTGTCGTTTTGCCTGTTTTTGAATTTAACATGATTGGAATCCTGCTATGTGTTCTTTTTTGTTACCTTTAATTATAAGTGTATTAATTTCATTCCATGCTGTGTTTCTGGTTTTATTTCATCAGTTATACACAAAGTTTACCTCAGGTGTGAAAATAAGGTTTTTAAGATTTTTAAGATCTATTTATTTAAGAGAGAGAAAGTGTGAGAGTGCGTGGGGCGGGGGCAGAGGGAGAAGGAGAGAATCTTAAGCAGACTCCACAGAGCTCAGTCTCCCGACCCTGAGATCATGACCTGAGCTGAAATCAGGAGTTGGACGCTCAAGCGACTGTGCCACCCAGGTGCCCCCGTTTTTAAGATTTTAATGATGCTGTTGTGAGACTCTGCTAAGATTTTTTCTTTTAAATGGTTGCTGCCCTGTCTTAGATTCCTGTGTCTTCAGATAAAGAACTCAAAAGTTCATAGAAGCAGTTATGGTCATGGGAGTAGCATAAAAAAGTAATAATCTATTTCTGTATCTCAGAAGTGGGATTCCACACGTGAAGTCCTAATGCTGCCTGTCATATTTGAAAATGCAGCTGGGGGCGCCTGGGTGGCGCAGTCCGTTAAGCGGCTGACTCTTGGTTTTGGCTCAGGTCATGATCGCCTGGTCGTGAGATTGAGCCCCACCTTGGGCTCCGTGCTCAGCGTGGGGTCTGCTGGAGATTCTCTCTCCCTCAGCTCCTTCCCCTGTGTGCTCTCTTGCTCTCTCTCGTGCGCATGTGCGTTCTCTCTCTCTCTCTCTGAGGTAAATAAATAAATCTTTAAAAAAAAAAAAAGCAGCTGTATCTTAGTCCTCAGGGGGAGCATAATCGTCATGTGGTCCCAGGGGACTTACCTTTATACAAAGGGCTGGCCCTACAACAGCCCCTGCCCCATTCTGGAAACTCCTTTTCATCCTGGGAGTAATGTGGTAGCTTTCATGAAGCTCACACTTCTGGCGAAAGCTTTCTCGTTTTTGGAAATAGCTTGCAGGGTGTTGGGTACAGAAAAACACGATGCGTTTGCAAAATAGCTAAAATGCCACAATTGGTTAATTTCAGTTTACATCTAAGCTATTTCAGAGAAAAGCCAAAGACATTATTTTTATTCTTTAGTCTTAACTTTTTTTGCAGTCGGGAATACAAATTTCATGGTCTTAATTGGCTGATGCTTTATTTCGTTAATGCCACTTTTAGCTTGGGACAAAAATACATGGTATCAAATACTTATTTTATTATTTTATTTATTAATTTTGTAAAAGATTTTATTTATTTATTTGGCAGAGAGAGACACAGCGAGAGAGGGAACACAAGCAGGGGGAGTGGGAGAGGGAGAAGCAGACTTCCCGCGGAGTAGGGAGCCTGATGCGGGGCTCGATCCCAGGACCCTGGGATCATGACCTGAGCCGAAGGCAGACGCTCAACGACTGAGCCACCCAGGCGTCCCTCATTTTAAGTTCATTTGATGTAAGATCTTACTTGTTTTATTTTAGTTTTTTTAAATAAAATTTTTTAAAAGCTTTTCAAAAAAAATTTTTTTAAGATTTTATTTATCTGACAGAGAGACAGCAAGAGAGGGAACACAAGCAGAGGGAGTGGGAAAGGGGGAAGCAGGCTTCCTGCTGAGCAGGGAACCCAATTTGGGGCTTGGTCCCAGGACCCTGGGCTGAAAGCAGTTGCTTAACCGACTGAGCCACTCAGGTGCCTCAGATTTTTTAAAATTTTTAAGTAATCCCTACACTCTACGTGGGGCGTGAACCCGTAACCCCAAGAACAAGAGTTGCACTCCACCGACTGAGCCAGCCAGGCGCCCCAAATCTTGTTTGTTTTAAGGACCATTTCTTATTATCACTTTGAGAATTTCAGAATGACAAGGTGGAGTTACTTGTAATCCATTCATTTAAAATCAGTAGGAAATGAGGTTAATATGTAAAGCTAATCATTAAATCAACTTTTTTTCTCATAGTAAATAAATAGTAGGTTTTATCAGTAGTTCCACATTAAAGGAGAAATGAGCTGAAAAGCAACAGGTAGAACTAGGCATAAATGTGGTATTTGGTTGACTCAGGGAAACACGGAGAGGAGCCCTCTGGTCTCATCCCTGACCTGCGTTGTCTCTGTCAGAATTCTCATGACACCCCTCCCCCCTTTATTTCTCTATTATTTATTCAAGTATAGTTGATTGCAATTCTCTTTTGAAAGCCAATCACAGAATATTTAATGTGATGGTTTCAGATTGTGTAGTTCAGAGCTCTTGTCCTTGTCTCTGCCTTATGTGTTCTTCGGTGTTTTCTCTGGCTCTGACTAGGTCTGGTGTCTTGTTCCTCAGCCTGAGGAATGTCTCCTGCCATTTACCGAAGCAGAGGCTTGCTGTTGACACGCTCCCTCAGGTTTTGTTGGCCTGAAAACGTTTTCAGTTTGCCTTTGTATTCAAAGGGTATTTTTGCCAGCTACAGAATTCTGAGTTGACAGATTTTTATTCCCTCTCAGCACTCTGAAGATGTCACTCCATTGTCTTCTGGTCCCCACTGATCTCTGGCTGTCAGCGGTTTGACCCTGACGCGTGCGCTGAGGGGTCTTTTTTTATGTACCCCACTTGGGGGGTGCTGAGCTTCCTGGATTCGCTACTCTGTGTTTGTCATCACGTTTGAGGTTTTCAGCCATTTGTTCTTCAAATACTTTTCAGTCCTTCCCTTATTTTATTGTCCTTAGGATCATTAGATACTGTCCTAGGAGTTCTTAAGGTTCTCTCCATTTTTCTTTCAAATCTTCGTCTTCAGATTGTGCAGATTCTCGTAATTTGTCTTCAGACTGATCGACTCCTCCTTCTGCATCTCCCGTCTGCTGAGAAGCCCATCCAGTGTTTCCCTTTCCGTTTCTATTTCCTGTTGTAGAATTTTTATTTGATTCCATTTTATCGTTTGTTTCTCTGCTGAGACTCCTGGTCTCTTCGTGTGTTTGCCTCTACTCTGATGACCCCTGAACTTTGAGTTACAACTTGGACTCCTCTCCTGGCCCCAGACTCAAACGCTGACTGCCTGCTGATGTCTTCCCCGGGACGCTGGGCACCACCTCAGTCTCGGTGTTGAAGGGGGCGCCTGGCCTTCCCTTAGGTCTTCTTCCTCCGTCACCTCTTCTGTGCTTCCTTACCAGTGTGGCCTTCCTCCAGGTTCTCAAACCAGAAGTCTGAACACTGCGCTGATGCCCTTCCTTTCCCTCACTCCATTCTGCCCCTCATCCCACGTTGGCGAGGGCTGTTGATTAGAAGAGCCGGAAGGTGTGCCCCTCCCTCCATCTCCGCTGGCCTGGCCTCCTCTGAGCCTGTCTCTGGGCTGCACAGCCAGCTCTCCTGTTCCTCTTCCCGCCTTCAGCAGAGTATCCATGAGAAGTTAGCCTCCTAGCTTGGCCACGCCCTGCCGTCAGCCCCTGTGGCTCCTACGGCTCCTGGGCTGGAATGCAGGCTCCTCCTATAGCCCACACGGTCCTGTCTGCCTCGCCATTCTTGTCTCCCAACCGTTTCCTTCTTCCGGGCTGGGCTGTGGCCTGACTGGCCTTATCTTCCCAGCCCCTTCCTGCCTCTCAGCCTTTGTGCTTGCTCCTCTTGCCTGCACTATTCTTTCTCTGTTCTGTGAGTAGCAGCCTCAGTCTTCTCCTCTGGGGCTCTGCTCGGACGTGCTCCTCAGAGACCTTCTCTGTCCTCCTGTCCAGAGTGGCCTCTCCCATGCTTCTCTCTCTTCCTTTCCTGCCTGGTGCTTACCTTCACCTGTAGTTCTCGTCTGTTAGCTCTCTCTCCCCCATTTGATGCTGAGGTCCTCCATGGCTGGAACCTTGTCTGTTTTTATTCGTTGTTCTGAGCATAATGGAGGTGGCACATGGGACTGCTTACTGTTTGTGGAGTTAGCGAGTGAGTGTTCACAGCACCTGGTGCAGTGCCTGGTGTGGGTACTCGTTGTCAGGACTGACTTGGTGGCACCATTCTTCACTTCTGTTTTTCTTCTCTTAGGTTTCAAAATTGGAAATTTTTAAAAAAATTTTATTTATTTATTTGAAAGAGAGAGCACAAGCAGTGGGGAAGGGTAGAGGGAGAGGCAGGCTTCCTGCTGAGCAAGGAGCCTGATGCAGGACTCGATCCCAGGACCCTGGGATCATGACCCGAACTGAAGGGAGATGCTTCACCAACTGAACCACCCAGGCGCCCCTGGAATTGGGTTTTTATAATTGATTTCAAAAGTAGAAATTAAACTTTCCAGATACAGCCATGACTTTTGTTTGCCTCAGACTCTTAAATGTGTCATGTAGTCTTCTCATTTACACAGAGCTTTGCTTCTCTTTGGCCACTTTTCTCATTTTACTTGACATCTGTGTGGGCAGTACAAATTTCCTCACGAGAGAGAAAATCGCAAGAGAAATTTGGTTCCCGAGGAGCAGTTTCTAAATTTAGTGAGCGTTGTTCTAATATCATCTGATGTGTATATGGCCAGAGTAGTGATACTCAAATATTTGTTTCAATATCTGTTTTTTTGGGGCTTGTTTTAGGTTGCAAAGGAGTTTGGCTTCCAAAATAACGGCTTCTCAGTTTACATCAATAGAAACAAGACTGGAGAGATAACAGCATCGTCGACTAAATCCCTCAGTCTGCTCAAAATCCAGTAAGTGCTGCCAGGGAGTGGGAGTGGGTGACCGCAGGGCCCATCGAGGCTGCTCGGCTCGGCCCGGCTTCCCCTCGACACCACCGTATTTCTTGTGGGGCAGTCAGCAGTCACACTGAACGTGCCGCTCCTTTTGTGCTGAGCTGATTGACTCGCAGACTGTGACATGTGTCACTGAGGAGGGAGAGTTACGGGTTCAGGGGTGTGTGTGCAGCTGCACACTCAGCACCTTCTCTGCAGGGAGGGACCTTGAACGGAGCGGTGTGCAGTTCTGCCTCGGGACTGCTGGCTGGGTCGGGGGGCTGTTGCCCACACGGTATTTCTTGGGGGGCGTGACCCCCCTCGAGCTCCTCCGAGGCGGTCAGTCACGTCAGCGAGGTGTCCGGGATGTGCAGACCTCCTCCTGCAGCTGCTCCCCGCTCTTGTAGTTTAGTGCGGCCACATCACTCGTCTGTGCGCGTCCCTGCCGCCGCGGTAGAGCTGAGCGACTGTGGCACAGACGGGGCGCGGACTGCGGGGCCGGAGAGGTTTACTCTCTGGCTCTTCGCAGAGGGTTTGCAGACTCCTGTCTGACCTGCATGCGCCCTTGGGCGTGCGCCCCTGACTGCGGTCCTCAGCGGCGGGCTCGGCACTCCACTGTCCGGGCGGGGGCAGCATGGCTGCTGCGGCCGCCGCTGGCTGCTCGCGTTGCACTTTACTGGCAGCCAGCCGGGCGCCTGCTTACCAGTCAGAATGATAGGCTGTCTTGACAATTAGTGTGGTCATTTTTAGGTTCACAAATTAGTACATCTGGGAAGAAATACGCACTTATAGCAGTCATTCATTTGTTCCTCAACAAATATTTGCTGGCACCTGCCACTTGCTGATCTCTGTAATTAGCAAAAGCTTTTCATCATTGTTGATGTCGTCTGAGGTATAGCCTTCGTTTCAGCTTGTAAAGAGCTTTTGCATCTTGAGCATCATTTCTCGCGAATGTTACGTGGCTTGTGTTCATACTCCACCACTTGGCGTCGTGTGCCTGGGGAAGTTACTTTACTGGGCCTCGCCAGCCACATCTGCAGGCGGGTGGCGGTGCCGCCTGCACGTGGTTGCACAGCGCCTTCACGGGGCGAGCTTGCAGAAGATGAGAGCTGTGTGTTTGAAAACTGTTTTGATAGAAGATACGAGCAAAGGAGGTTACAGACACCTCTGAGAGAAAGCCTTCAAACTGCAGCACTACTATGACAGTGGGTAGGACGAGGGGTAGGACGGCTCAGACATCCCGAGGGGGCATTTGGTGGGGGTCTTCCTGAGTCACCCCTGGGTGTATCTTTCCAGTGATAGTCATACTACTTCTCACTAGCTTGGGTCTACACTTGGGGGTCACGTTTGTCTTACCTTAAGCGTGTCTGGAGGAGGCAGTGATGTTCCTCTCCTTGAGCTTGGCATTGGTCTCTCTCCACTTCTGGCTTCTCTGGCAGCAGTTCAGTGTGCTGTATTCTGTTGTTCGCTTATAGGTGGTCTTCCCCCCGCCCCCCTGGCTGCTTTTAAGATTTTCTGTTTCTGTTGGGGTCCTACAGTTTCTGTCTGACTTGTCCAGGTATGGATTCCTGTTTGTTTGTTTAAATCCTACCTGATGGATATTGTATTTTTTTTTAAAAAGATTTTATTTATTTGAGAGAGAGAATGAGAGACAGAGAGCACGAGAGGGAAGAGGGTCAGAGGGTTAGAGGGAGAAGCAGACCCCCCGCTGAGCAGGGAGCCCGATGCGGGACTCAATCCCGGGACTCCAGGATCATGACCTGAGCCGAAGGCAGTCGCTTAACCAACTGAGCCACCCAGGCGCCCTGTATTTTCTTTTTTAAAGATTTTATTTATTTGACAGAGACAGCGAGAGAGGGAGCACAAGCAGGGGGAGTGGGAGAGGGAGAAGCAGGCTTCCCGCTGAGCAGGGAGCCCGACGTGGGGCTCGATCCCAGGACCCCGGGATCATGACCCGAGGAAAAGGCAGACGCCTAACAACTGAGCCACCCAGGGGCCCCGGATAGTGTATTTTCTGTACCTGCAGATCCGGTCTGGAAAATTTGTGGCCATTATCTCTTTAAATATCATTTCTCTCCAATTCTCTTTGTTGTTTCAGGGATTATATTTTTCACTTTTAAAATACTTGATTTGAGGGCACCTGGGTGGCTCAGATGGGTAAGCGTCTGCCTTCGGCTCAGGTCATGATCCCAGGGTCCTGGGATCGAGTCCCGCATCGGGCTCCCTGCTCCTTTGGAGCCTGCTTCTCCCTCTGCTTCTTTCTCTCTCTCTCTCCCTCTGTCTCTCATGAATAAATAAATAAAATCTTTAAAAAAAAAAAAAAATACTTGATTTGATTTCTTTTCAAACCTGGCTGTTAGCTCCGTGTGCTCACAGGGGCTATATTGCTCTCACACTGGCCTTCTGGGCTTCCATTGAGGACTGCTGGGCTCCTTGGGGCTCTGCCTTGGCCCGTTACACGTGCGATGCTTCCCTCTTGGGTTTCAGGGTGTCTGAGGTGCTCTTGTCTCCCCCAGGTGGAATCAGAGTGGCACTGTTGTCAGAGCTGTCCATGGGTTGTCTGGCCTGACTGTATGGGCGGGGGGTGATTTGGGAAGATTTACCCAAATCTGTGGCCCCTGCCACCCTGCTTCCCAGAAGCCCCTGTCATTTTGGGCAGCCTCTCGTTGCTTGTGCTCTCTGCATCCCGTTTCCATTGAACATTCTGTAGACATTTATATTCCACGTCTTGCAGTTCCAAATCTGAAGTCCTTGGATGTCTAATCCTGCTGTTGTTGTGTCTGCCCACTCTTGTGCATGGTGGCTTGGTTCTCTTGTACATTTGGTGACCCCTTTTTGAGAGCTTGTAATGACCAAACCTGGTTGTAGGGAGTCAGGCCGCAGCTTTTCTGTGGGGAAGCTTGCACTTGCTTCTTTTGGCACAAGGGGGCGCTGTGGACCCGGCACTCCCTCCAGTTACTTTCTCTCTGGGCTTCTAGAGCCAAGTAGCATCCCTAGTTCCACCCTGGGTGCGTGGCAGAGCAGACTCTCAGAGGTGACTGTTTTCCCTGCTGAACAGTGAGTTCAGGAAGGCGGGATTCCTCCTTGGTTCCTATTTTCAGCTGGTCAGCAGCCTGCTTCGGGTAGGCAGGCCCACAGACTCACCTCCTGGTGTCCATAAAATGACCATGTAAGCCAAGCTCAGGGCTTCTGTAGGGCAGTGTTCTCTCGCCTTACTTTCCTTACTTTCGTTAGAGCTCCGCGGTGCGTGGAGAACATAGCTGTTCAAACTGACAGCAGCTGAGCCGTGTGTTCTGTAGCTGGGGGGTGTTGAGGAATGTCTGGTCCGTTGCTAGAAATGGAGGTCTCTACCTACAGTTTGGCAGTTTTATCACCCTTAAATTATGGAAGAAAGAAGAGGAGAGAACAGACCTATTGAAGAGCTACAGCCAAGCCTCTTAGTGTCCCGTGTCTTTGGTGTTTGCTCTCAAGGCCTGCCCCCCCTCCCCCCCGCTTCAGTTTGTTGGGTCGGGGCTGCAGCAGGCTGTTCCTTCCGTGTGTGTTATTGACAGCAGTTAAGTATTTACCAAATGGTAGTGCTGCAGCTTTTCCTCCAAGACCGAGGTTGATTTTAGTGTTATAGATCCTCTCTGTGGGCGTGGGAGCCCACGCTGCTTCTGTCCACCCCTTGGAAGTGGGAGCGTCTCACGCCTGGGTCTCGTTGGTCTGGCCGTGGTAACCAGGTCCCGCAGTGAGCCAGCAGTGTGAGTGAGCAAGGAAAGAGCATGACTTACATGGAAATGACAGAAAATCAAACACTGCTGTTTGAACTGTGAATTGTGCAGCCGGTTTGGAAAGCAGCACATCAGCGACATCAAAAACAAAACCCTCCTTCCAGTAGGGCCACTCCTGGAAATGTGCCCTGTAGAAGTAAAAACACACAGCCGCCTGTCTTTGGGCCTTTCCTCAAGTGCACTTGGTGGTGGTAGAAACCTGTTGGTAGCACACGTGCCGTCGGTGTGGGAGCGCTGGTGTCCCGTGACGGGTTGGGCTTGCTGCAGAGTGCTGTACCACCACCGGAAGCGGTGATTAGATGCAGACCCCGTGTTTGGAGGGATCTGGGGTGACATATTGTTGAATGAGAAAAGCAAATGCAAAACCTTATGTCTTTGATAATCTCATCTTTGTCAGCAGCGTCATACAATGTGTACACGTGTGTGGGGGGCTGTGAGCGAAGAGAAAGAAGCGGAAGGCTGTGTACTAGGTAGATGAAGTGTTGGGCTGCTCAATAGTAGACGGTAAGGAATGAACAAGGGGAAGGAGTGTCAACCCCAGAAGGAGAAGCAGGAGGAACACGGCCTACAGGCTAAGTGTGTATGTTGTGGCCATATTTCATCTGTGTGGAATCCGATGGGCATATGGGTGTTTTACAGCAGAAAACCCACTCTGACCTTTAGAACACTAGGGAGTGTAGGAGAGATGTGAAGGGAGAATTCTGGTCTCTTACAATTAGAGGCCTCATTATTCAGGCTTTTAGGGAGGTTGGCATTTGCCTCTTGGATGTCAGAGACCCTCACATGATGGTGAGCAGCTCCTCTGTGCAGCCTAGGTTGTGGGAGGATAGAAGGCAGGCCCTGCCCTGTGTTTGTCGTCTGATAGGCATGGAGATCTGCTGTTCCTGTTTCCCTCGGGCCTCGCTGGACCCTCCTCGGAAATGGAGACGTCAGCCCCGCTGGGGCTGAAGGCCTGCGGTGCTCCCAGCGTGGTGGAGGATGAGATCGACCAGTACCTCAGCAAGCAGGATGGGAAGATTTATAGAAGCCGCGACCCACAACTGTAAGTCTCTGTCGGGGTCCGGTCCCAGTTGTGCTGACTTTAATGGCTCAGGAGGTGAGATGTTTGAAATGTGCCCTGTTTGAGTATCTACTGAAGAAACACAAGTTTTGAGTTTGGCGCATTGGGCTTTAGCAGGTGTATGGTGGGGCAAGAGTAGGGAAACGGGGAAGAGGTGATGCTAGGCACCTACCAGTGCAAGGTGCTTTTTCAGGTCACCTTGTTGGATTATAGTCAGGAAGTGCTGGCATCATATGCGCAGCGCGTTCTTCCCATTCTTTTCAATGGCTGCTTCATGTGCTGAACATGCTGCTCCTTCTTCGAATATTTACCCTTCACCTAGGGTTATGTGAAAAGGTTATGCTGGGGTACGTTTCTGTATTTGTGATTTTTTGCAGTTCTTTTTATTTTTAAAAAAAATTCTTTAAGTTTTTTGAAGCTTACTTTTATTTATTTATTTATTTATTTATTTATTTGACAGAGACACAGCGAGAGAGGGAACACAAGCAGGGGGAGGGGCAGAGGGAGAAGCAGGCCTCCCGCCGAGCAGGGAGCCCGATGCGGGGCTCCATCCCAGGACCCCGGGACCATGACCCGAGCCGAAGGCAGACGCCTAACGACTGAGCCACCCAGGCGCCCCAAAGATTTCTTTATCTTAGCGGGAGAGAGAGCGTGCACATGGCGCATGTGTGTGGGGGAGGGGCAGAGGGAGAGAGAATCTCAAGCAGACTCCCACTGAGCGTGGAGCTGGATGTGGGGCTTGATCCATGACCCTGAGATCGTGACCTGAGCTGAAATCAAGAGTTGGATGCTTCAGCAACTGAGCTGCCCAGATGCCCCTGTAGTTCTTTTTGAAGAAACCGGTTAGAAACACCTGAGTTTACACTCAGTGATGTGAAATGTCTGAGTGAAGGTTGTTTGTCTCTGCAGTAGAGCCTTTTGTAACCGCATCACTCTGTAAACATGATGGGGTGCTGACATTGAGATACTGGGGTTCTAAGTGCTGCATTAGCAACTTGTGTGTCTTAGATTCAAGAGCCCCAGATGGCGCTCTGCTGCGCCCGGTTCGGAGCCACTTCGTGGCCATCGCCGTCAGCCCACGTACCCCTTCTGTTTGCATTTCCTCCCAGGGAACTCATGCTGGCTCCCCCCACGATCTGTGTCTTGGAGGCTTCAGTAGGAATGTTTTAAGAGGGTGCTTGTGTGCATGTGTGCGTGCGTTCTGGCCTGCCGTCTGTAAGAGCCTGGCTGTTAGGAGACACAGGCCATCTCTGCTCAGAAGTGTAGAATGCACATGCGTCCAGGAGTTGTGACCCCATTTAGAAAAGGGTCCTGTCGAGCCCAGAGGGACAGCCACTCAGCTTTCCCACCAGCCATCAGCACCCTCCTCATCTGAGCACATCATGCTGCTACATCGTACGTGTGGAGCTTCTACAGCTTCTCTGACTGAAGTCACTAAAACCCAGAGAACCAGGCATCTTCATGCTTTTCCCAAAACCTGCACAAAATGGGTGTTTCTCAAACTGGAGTTCCTTCTGTCCCACTGACAAGGCTTTTTGCCACATCCACATCCCGACTTCCTCAGTGTTTACTTAACATCTATTTAAATCAGTTTTAGTCCATTCACTTTTATTTAGTGTCATCTTAAGCCGTTAATATCCGTAGGGTTGACGTGCTGGACGGTTTTTTCTAATACAAATCAAAATAAATACCAAATTATATTAAAAAATGCTCACGTGGGCTCCTGGGTGGCTCAGTCTGCCTTCGGCTTGGGTCATGATCCTGGGGTCCTGGGGTCCTGGGATTGAGCCCCGCATCGGGCTCCCTGCTCTGCGGGAAGCCTGCTTCTCCCTCTCCCACTCCCCCTGCGTGTGTTCCCTCTCGCAATGTCTCTCTCTGTCAAAAAAAATAATAAAATATTTTTAAAAAATGCTCACGTACCATCTAAAACAATTCTACACGGGGGTGCCTGGCAGGCTATCGTAGAGCATGAGACTTCTGATTTGGGCTCATGAGTTCGAGCCCCACTGTGGGCGTTGAGTTTACTCAAAAATAAATAAATAAATAAATAATAAATAAATAATAAATAAATAAATAAATGAAATAAAAAAAATAGTTCCACACAGGTAGGAAAATGCTGTGAAGGGCGGCATACGTTATAAACATGAAAACCGTCGGGGGGCAGCAGCAGGAGAGCGGGCGTGCTAATTGCTGTGTGTTTCTCTTGCCCTGTGCTCTTAGGTGCCGACACGGCCCCTTGGGGAAATGTGTGCACTGTGTTCCACTCGAGGTGAGAGCTGGTGCAGCGTGCGTTCCGGGCTCGCGGGAGGGGCTGCTCCTCAGAGCACATCAGAACTTTCCCTGCGCCCCTGCGCTGGGTCTGTTTGTTGCCCTGGGCCTCGCGTCCCCACTCGTGCAAGTGGCTTCAGGAGGACGAGCCTTTATTTGTGGGACTGACCTTCTGGGTGGATTGCGGATGGCTGGAGCGTCTGGGTTGCTGTGAGCAAGGGGCAGCACTTGCAGTGGGCTCCCTGGGCAATCCTTTTAAAACCTGACACAAAGCTGGGGCTGGCGGTTTCTGTGCTTGTCATTGTTTTGATTTACTTTTCCCCCGAGTCCTCCTACTCATTCGTCCTGGTGAGATTGAAAGTTACCATAATAATGCTGACTGGTAACTGGTGAATGCTGAATTTACAGCAGCAAGGCCAACCTGATTTTCTTCATGAGCCTCCTCTTCATTTTATGGGCTACTTTTTTTTCCCCCCCAAATTTTCCTAATATTTACTTGACCTAGAGCATTTTGTATTTAATAGAGATTCATTTTAATCTTAGAGAAATAACTGGTACGCAAAGAAACCTTTGGTTCTGACCTGGAATGATAAGTGAGAACCAAGGGCCCATCCTCTCCCACTGCTCTCCACGGGAGCTGGCTGGGTCTCTCCCTGCGTGCAGCAGCGGCTTGGCTGCCCGCCTCTCCTTGCCTCGAGACGCCAGCAGGTGCGTGACCGTACTGACTGTGTGTGTTTTGGCAGCCATTTGACGAGGACTACCTGAACCATCTTGAACCTCCTGTGAAGCACATGTCCTTCCACGCCTACATCCGAAAGCTGACCGGGGGGGCCGACAAGTAAGCAACTTGAGCGCAGTTAGGCTGTGCCGATGTGGCTTTGGCGTGTAGAAGTCCCTTTTATGTATCTGGCAGGTGTTGCTTAAAGCCTGTGAGCATACGAATGAGAACAGCAAAGATCAGGGTCTGGGCACAGAGCACTTGAGTTCGTGACTTTTGGCACAGATTCTAGAAAAGGAGTGGGGTGGAGACTCTGACGCCCTGTTGTCATCCACATGCCCAGCGTGTTGGGCAGATGCCAGGCTGGCAGTGGCCACTGGAGGCCCCTGGGGAACATCCCAGACTTCCCGCAGGCATGTGGTGCTCTGGCAACTTAGGTGTATGTGAAGGCAGATGAGATATGGTATGATGGTGGTCAGAGCTCATCCTCTGCTTTTCGGAAAAACTGAACCACCCCGTGGTTGTCATCTCGGCTCACCTATTCCACAGCCCCCATCAGCCCTTTGCCCTGGAGCTGGCCCCTTTATCAGCTTGATTTCACAGCCATCACAGGGGCTGGAGCAACTGTGCCGTCCCCGGCAGGGCCTCGTGGTGCCTCAACGGGAACTGTCTACAGACTCGGCCAGGTGGGCAGTGGGGCGGCCTTCTCTCGGCTCCCCGCGTGCAGGCTGTGACAGTGGCTGGAGAGGGGTGAACTGAGAGCATTTTGATTTCTTTTAAACCATGTCAGGGACTTCCCTGTGCGACCCCTTTCTGTTGACTATACGACTATGTGTTCACCTTCCCAGAAAGTAATGGACTTCATACCATTTTATAATTCCCATCAGTGCAGCAGGAGGAGATGGTGGCTGAACCCAAGTCAGCAACATTTTGTGAAGAATGTCATGTTGGCCTGATTATAGTTTTTCTCTGACAACCTGCTGACATCCTAAAATGGCTTTTTAAAAAAGTTAGACTATGAGAAAAAAATCCTACCGGAAACCCATTCTTGCCTGTCAGTGGGGTAAGCCATGGAACTTTCTGGACTATTGAACGAGTAGAGATTCGTCGTGCTGAAATCCGTCAGCCTTCCACCAGTCTGGGTCCAGGCCACGGTATCCCACGGGGGCACATTGGCAGCTCTCGGTGCCGTGCAGGCTGGTGGCGGTCATTGCTTCCCAGGGGCCCGCAGGCCAGCATGCTGTTGGCCTGTGAAGACAGGATCGAGTTCCTGGACCATTTTGTGAGTGGGAAACTGGCGGAGGGTGAAAGCATCTGTGCACATCCACCCCACATCGGGGTGGGGCCCTGGCTTCCTCACTGGATAGTCTTTATTTCAGCCAGAAGCCGGGGAAGATGTCCTTGTGAGGTACCCTCATCAGGGTTTCTCCTTGTGATTCAGAGTTTTTTTTTTTTACAGACATGTAAGTACTGGACTCATGATGTAGATGTTGCTGATAAGTTAATGAAACTTAAAAACAAGCTTTGTTTCCTGTCAGCGGTTCAGGTTAGATCAGTAGGTGTTTAATAGTATCCTTGAAAATCTTCATGGGTGTTAGCGACAGACCTTGAAAATGGAGACTTTTTATAGGGAAACAGTTATGTATTTCTGCATAGTCTCCGTGTGCAGGACAGAAGCTGGGAGTCCACAATAGCAATTCTTAGCACATTCCCCCACTGCTGCCTGCCACATGCTTAGCTTCTTAGAACTTTGTTCCGGAGGTGTAAGGGATTTGACATAGGATTTCCAGTCTCCTGCTAAAGTTTTCACTATTGGGATGTTGAATTAATCAAGCTGCCTCTTCTTATTCAGGGGGAAATTTGTTGCTCTGGAGAACATCAGTTGCAAGATTAAATCAGGGTGCGAGGGACACCTTCCATGGCCTAACGGCATCTGTACTAAGTGCCAGCCAAGTGCCATCACACTGAACAGACAGGTGAGATGTTCACTGTGTCCATATAGACCATAGATTTGTGTTCATGGCTCAGAAATGAAACTTTGCAGAAAAGCCCCTCCATGGAGGGGCCCGCCCCTAGCAGAGCACACTGTCGGTGGTGGGTCCAAGTGCACTTCAGGTCATATGCTGGAGATGGTATTGGTGAGATCGCTAGCCGTTGCACGCGTGGAGGGGGGAGTCCTTTGTTTTCTCTTTTGTCTGCTTGCATGGAGGCAGAACTTTCTTGGTGACTGTTTAAAATAACTTCGTGGTTGCACTTTGCCTTCTAAGAAATCATGGCTCTGGAAGCTGGTAACCAAACTGTCCTGGAGCCCCCTCAGAGCACCTCTCCAGGCCAGATAAAGAAGGGAGCTGGGCTCTGGGAGGAGGAAGAGACCAGGGAAAGCTGCACGCAGTGTTCTGGCCTCTTCCCCTCTGGTCTCTGTGTCCTTGAGGATCGCTCACCTTGCCTTCTCTGTGCTGCTGGCCCACATTTGCTCTGTAGAGAGCTCTACGCCGCTTTTGTGACTGCTTGGAAACTTCTTTCTCTTCTTTCTCCCTGCTTTCTCTTTTTGAAAACTAATTTTTGTGCTAGAGATTGTGAAAACCTGCATTTTAGATGAAATCCCAGTAAGATTAATCTGAATTAATTTATTGAGGAACCCCACCCGTACCCCAACCACCCTGTAGAATCTGAAATGGTCTTTAGGGCAGAGCACATTTTAAAACGTGTGTGCGCGCGCGTGTGCAAAGAGCTAGGTGGAGATTTGTGAATGGCTTATACTAAAAAATAAGTTATTTATTTCCAACAGAGTGTGTTCATTAGCCCGTTGTTTGCTCTACAGAAATACAGACATGTGGACAATATCATGTTTGAGAACCACACAGTTGCCGATCGCTTCCTTGACTTTTGGAGGAAGACAGGGAACCAGCATTTCGGGTATTTGTATGGACGGTATACAGAGCACAAAGACATTCCTCTCGGCATCAGGGCCGAAGTAGCTGCCATTTACGAGCCTCCTCAGGTAGGCGAGCACAGGCTTCCCAGTTCACGGGCCTCTATCACCTGGGCTCTGAAGGCTGTGCGGGACTCTCGTTTCAGACTTCATTCCACTTCTTTGCTCTGTCATTTGTGCGCGCACACACGCACGCACACACACACACACACGCACTATTTTCTGAATTCTTGGAGGGTAAGCTCATGGTCCCTCAATACTTCAGTGTGCATTTCCAGAGCGTAAGGACGTTGTCTTAACTGATAATAAGGACTCTTGTCAATGTCGGTAGATTGAACACTGATGGAATGTTTTAATCTGTTGGCTGTGTTCCACTTCTGTCAGTCACCCCAAGGTGCCACACGGACTGCCCCCTCCCTTGTAATTCTGTATGTCCTGCGCCCACGTCTGCGGTCTGCTGCCCCAGAAATGATGGCGTGAGAGGCCCACAGGGCTACTTGTGTCCTTCACCCCGCCCCACACAGCTGTCTTAGAATGACAGTACCAGAATTACTGCCAGTACAGGACTGAGCACAGTTGAAGGTGGGGTTTGTTCTTGTTTGTTTTGGGTGTTTTTTTTGGCGGAAGGAGGAGGATCCTCAGGGTGTGTCTCATGAGGGACCAGCAGTCATACTGTGTTTTAAGGTCACTTGGAAGGTGCCGTCTGTATGACTGTGCCACCACCTAGGTAACACATTTATGCTCATTTGTTTTATTTTCGGTATTTAGGGATTGATTTTTTTTTTTAAGATTTTATTTATTTATTTGAGAGACAGAGTACAAACAGTGGGGAAGCAGGCTCCCTGCTGAGCCAAGAGCTCACTGCGAGACTCCATTCCAGAACCCCAGGATCATGACCTGAGCCTAAGGCAGACGCTTTAAGGACAGTTGCAAGATTCCGTAGGTCTGGGGTGGGGCCAAGGATTTGCGTTGCTAATAGTGTTCACATTCCTATTGCAGGTCTGGGGAATCACACTTTTAAGAACCACAGCCCTACACAATTAACTACCCCCGTTCATAAATACATTGTATCATCTACTGAGCCACCCAGGCTTCCCGGATTGATTTTTTATGTATATATTTGTTGTATAGTTCTTTGAAATGTTTACATGGTACGTTTCATCACATATATGTATGTGGTGTATGTATACATACTCATTACAAAAGTGGAAACCATAAACATGGAATTCTAGTCCATGATGTGCATGGTGAAGTACTTGGGAGGGGTGCTTGTGTGTGCAGTTTACTCTGAAGTACAATGGAGAACTAAGAGGGCTTGGGGTGATTAGAGGGGTGGATAGAGTATGGCCAAATAGAGATAGTAGGTATGTGGGTCTTCACTGAGAAATTCTTTAAACTTTGCTGTGTGTTTGAAATTTGTAGTTAAAATGTTGGAAAAGAAAAAAATTTTGCACTCTTCCAAAGTCAGAGCTACAAACAAGGTACCCCCTTCTTCCTATCCCTCTCTTTCCAGAATGTTTGGTGTAGACGTCTAAAGTTCAAGTTTTTAAAATATAAGCAAATATATAGATACCCATACCACTCTCCTTTTTTCTTCGGGTGTATGCTATACCATACTCACCTTGGTCACCTTACACTGTGTTCTGTGAATCACCCCATGACGAGCCGACTTCTTCAGTAAACCAGGGTCTGAAAGGGCAGGCCCCGTGGCTGCTGGCTGGGGTGCCGGTCCGTGGCTCCCGCACACATGCCATTGTCTCCCTAGCTGCATTTATGCAGAGCTTGGGTGTAGTCTACACCCCTTTGCCAGTTTCCATATTTACTGAGAGCTGTAGAGGAGGTGTTTGAGGGGGGCCTTATGTGGTGGTTCATTTAAAAGGGGACACTAGGTGGCGATGGAGACCCTGCCAGAGTGTCGGGGTTACCTAACTGCCAGGGCACTAAGTGTGCTCTCTGTAATCATGGAGCTGCTTTTGGAAGCACAATATATTCAGATTCAGTTTTGTAGAGGGTGTCTTTCATGAGGAGTTTCAGCAGTCATGTTCGAGTATGATTGAATAAAACACAGAGACAGAAACCTCTGGCGTCCAGACCACGAACGGCATCCCCAGAGCTCCCAACGTGGGAATCCTGAAGGTTGGAACCATTGACCTCTAATAACCTGCAGCTCATTAGAAGTTGAAGCTCATGCTGCCACAGGTCCTGAAACCAGATCCTTAGATTTGTTCTGAGTTTGTGATGTGACCTGTGCTCTGGAGGTATTAACGATCTCCATATTGCTAATACCCAACAACAGAAACTTCTTTTGTTCTTTTGCCAGAATCTGACTCATTTGCAAGGATATACCCAATTAGTATAACTTGGTTTGGGATTATCTTCATTTTCCTATTCCTCTGGCCGGGGTTTCTGCTAGGTATGATACTTAACTATTAATGATCCTCGAACTGCATTTCAGGGCAGATGAAGGATTCCGGTAAGCTTTGTCCACTGCAGGAAGTTGGGGTCCTGTGGCCGGTTTAGGTTGCATGTGAGCCAGTCAGAGTCCAAGCCCACCTGCTGCCCTGAGCCCAGTGCTCTGCCCATCAACCAGCGGGTTGCTGATTTCAGGTGCCTTTTCCATTCCTCTGTCATCTCCCACTCAGTACCTTGCCTGTGAAGCTCAGCACTATCCCTGCAGGAGCTGCACACAAGTTTTCCCAGCCTGTTTTCTGGAAACAAATGTTACCATACATTTGGTGGAATCTTGCCTAATGTACCCAAACCTGTTTGGAACAAAACTGCTTATCCAAAGGAGTTTTGAAACTGACTTTCCCCAGTGAAGGAACCCACCAAAAAAAATGTGTAGACAGTCTTCCTCAGTCCTGAGAGCAACAGCATGCTTGAAGAGAGACTGTGTGACGTGAACCAGCCTGAATGTCACTATCTTCTTGTCCTCTGAGTCTTGATTAGAAAGCACAGTGTAGCCTGAGGAGGGGCAAAGCCTGGAGGGCTCAGACTGTGTTTTATCTGGATGTCAACCTTACTCTGCTGCCATAATTCTCCTTTTTGGCAAGGGATAGAGCGGTGCCCTTTGGGATTCCTGAGCCAGAATTCGAGTGGGATGGCTGTGGGCTCCTCTGAGTCTGTCTTCTCCCTTTATTGCCCTGACAGATTGGCACACAGAACAGCCTGGAGCTTCTGGAAGACCCGAAAGCTGAGGTGGTAGATGAAATTGCTGCCAAGCTTGGCTTGAGGAAGGTACTGAGGCATTCTGCTGGCCTTTGAATGGGGGAACCAGGGCTCTCTGTTGGGGACAGACAGGTGGGCGGCATGGCCAGGCCTTGTCTGGGACTGAACTCCCAGCTGCTCCAGGTCAGGTGTGGGCCCAGCGTGTTGTAATGCCTGCTTGTGTTTTCCGGGCGCTGTAGCTTTTATGTTCCTATTTCAGATCCAAGGATTCAAAATAGAATGAGACTATTTCTCTGATTTAGAGTAAAATGAAAACAAGTGATCCCTGTGCTGGGACTGTTCTGTTGAAATCGGCCTGCCCTACTTCCTGAGGACAGCTTTAGAGGGTAGAAGAAAGAGGCAGCAGGACCCACACCCCTTCTTGCTGCCCAGGAAGGAGCTTCGCTGCTGCGCTGTGTGTCCTGCCCACACACTGAGGCCTGGCCTCTTAGGGGAGCCCTCTCTTCATGTGTCCTTGCTGCCCGTTCATTTTCTGCCCCGGGTGCTTGGAGCCTCTGGCACTCCCTCTTCCGTCATCCTTGGATTTCCTGTTGTTAATTTAGGTATCTGAGCCTGTGGGGTTTCCTAGTTTTACTGGGCAGTTAGAAGACAGGGAAGAACTTTTGTTGATCTGGTTTGTGTTACATTCTTGGTGGAGCTCCCAGGAACTTTGCAGAAGGGTTTTTACAGGTAAATATTGAACGTGAATTTGAATACCTCTTAGAATTTCAGTGTTAGCTGTGTAAGTTTTATCCTTTTTTTTTTTTTCTTAAAGATTTTCTTTACTTATTGGACAGAGAGAGAGAGCACAAGTAAGGCAGAGCAGCAGATAGAGGGAGAGGGAGAAGCAGGCTTCCCTCTGAGCAGGGAGCCCGATGCGGGACTCAGTGCTCGGACTCTTGGGATCATGACCTGAGCCAAAGGAAGATGCTTAACCAACTGAGCCACTCAGGCGCCCCATAAGTTTTATCCTTTGTTAATCAACTTAGTGAAAAATGAACTCCTATAGATAAAAGGGGGAAAATAGGGAATATGTTTGTAAGCCTAGGAGCTTATAGAGCCAAGTCATTTTAAGAAAACAATGTCCTCTTGTTTCTAGTAAGGAATCAGCATTTTTTTTTTTTTTAAGTAGGCTGCACACCCAGTGTACAGCCCAACGTGGGGGTTGAACTCACAACCCTGAGATCATGACCTGAGCTGAGATCAAGGGTCATAGACTTAACCGACTGAGCCACGCAGGCACCCCAGGAGTCAGCATCTTGATTTAGGGTTATATTTTGGTTTAAATTTTTTTAGTTTCTCTTGTTCAAAAGAGAAATTAGTGTGACTTTTGGACCTTTGTTTTAAATATATAGTTCACGATCACTGTAGTTCTAATAGATCTCGAGGTGACTGAAATGTCTTTCTCTGAAACCCTGGCTCTGCTGCCCTAGCTGACCTCGGCTTTGGCTCTGCTCTGCTCACGGCTTCGACCCATTTACACTGCAAGTCTCCTGTTCTTTGCTGCATCCTCCATGGGCTTTTTGTTTGCTTGGGTATTTTTAAAGAAAATGAAGTTCTCCACGTTTGCCTGGTCTTGTGTGCATGAGATGGATTTGAAGAGTTCTGTATCAGGTTCTGCTGGACAGGGTCATGGGCCACCACGTCCTTCTCCAAAGGACGTGTACTTGGGGTCCAACCCCGCTCGTAAACCTCCCAGCCCGGTTCTGGTTTAGGAGGGGCAACCAGCTGTGAGGTTCATGGGCACAGGAGGGCTAGGGACCACAGAGCACACAGACAGGTGTCCGGGACTGGCGTGAGGGTGCCCTAGTGTTGGGGGTTTCAGCTCCTTGTGCCCTCACCTGCTCTCTTCAGTCTTGTAGCGGAGCACGAAGGAGCCGCTGGGTAAGGACTCTGTGGTGGTGGTCCTTATTTTAAGTGCCTTCTCTAGGGAGTCCATTTTCTTATCTTACAGAGAAAGCCTTAGCATCTGAAATAGCATCGTCTCTCTTTGCTTGCTCATTGTCTGTCTTCCTTTTTGGGGCGTAGGCATTCTGTTAATCTTGTTCACTGCTGGGGTTTCCCCTGAACCTGACACAGTGCTGCGTACAGAGTTGGTGCCATGGGGCTTCTTACAAAGAGATGAGCTCTGCTCATGCACCATCACCTCCAGTCCAGCAGCACCAGAGGAGGGTGGCCGTTTTCAACTGGGTGGAGTTTGAAAACCCCGGCAGCTTAGCTGAGGATCTGAGTCACCTGGAAAGACCTGGCTCCCAGGAGTCTCTTACCGAAATGCTCTTCACGTCTCTGCACAGAGGCCAGAAAACATTCATCACCTGTTTCAGGGAGAGGCTGAGAGGATACTTACCTTTTTCATGCAGGTTGGCTGGATATTTACAGACCTCGTCTCAGAAGACACCCGGAAGGGCACCGTCCGGTACAGCCGGAATAAGGTGAGGTGAGACGGGGGTGTGCCCACTTAGCTCAGCCTGCAGCTTGGTCACAAGCCAGCTCGGGCTCATGGTGGCAGGGCGGCTCTGCGCGGCTCATCTGGGCTTTTTTTTTTTTTTTTTTTTAAGATTTTATTTATTTATTTATTTGTCAGACAGAGAGAGAGCACAAGCAGGGGGAGCGGCAGGCAGAGGCAGAGGAAGAAGGCTTCCCGCCGAGCAGGGAGCCCGATGTGAGGCTTGACCCCAGGACCCTGGGATCATGACCTGAGCTGAAGGCAGATGTTTAACCCACTGAGCCCCCCAGGCATCCCTCATCCTGGCTTTTAGACCAAATTATTTTCAACTCCATGTTCTTGATAAACTAAGGGTGGGTCTGTTGATTGTGTCTTGTAGAGCAACACCCCCTGGCCTTTACCCACCAGTGTTTTTTGGAGGTCAGCCTGTGGGGGTGGATGCCTGATGGTTCTGGCCTTCCTGATTATTTGTGGTGGGAGTGGAAGGGCCCGTAACAGCTAGGAACTATAGGTGTTTGTTTCATGCGGTGTTTGACAGGCCACAGTTTAGTTCTTGGTGTTTTCTAAAGAAGAAACAGGAGTATGTTTCCACATGATGCTGTAAAACTTGATAATGCCAGCTCTCTTTTCCTAGGACACCTATTTTCTGAGTTCGGAAGAATGTATCACTGCAGGAGACTTCCAAAATAAGCATCCTAACATATGTCGACTCTCTCCAGACGGACATTTTGGCTCCAAGTTCGTCACTGCGGTGGCTACAGGTACGTATTCTGTTCCTCTTCTTGTAGTGTTTCATTTGTAACTCAGCTACAAGAGATTTTCCTAATGTGCCTGTGGGACATGGATTCCTCTTTTTGTTTTATGGTAAAAATCCTGAACTTACTGCATTACCCACAAAACCACTAGAATCGGGACTCAGTGTAGCTGTTCTCTTATCCTCTCGTGTTCTAAAGTGACGTCAGCTTGATTCTGGATCTCAGCTCAGGACTGCCTTTACCCCTTCCAGTAGCCACAGATGACTGTCTGGCTGTGTAGGAGAAAAGGGTTTACTGTTTGTTCTTTATTTTTGACATCATGAGTGGGAGTCATTTTAAGACCATTTCTGAGTGTGTGTGTGTGTGTGTGTGTGTGTGTGTGAGTGAGTGAGTGAGAGATAATATGTGTATTGTATTCCGTGCTATGTACATCATAAATACACAATAAAAAATTGTGGCCTATAAGAAGATGCCACCAAATCTTTTATAACATGCTTAACATATGTTGTCTTAGAAAAAAAACAGGTCATAGGACTATACAATTTAAAAGGAGCAGGAGTTTTAAACTTGGAGAACCAGCTCGTGAAAGCATCGTCTCTTCGGTAATGTTTTTGAAGTAAACACTAACTTGGATCCTGTGAAGACCTGGTTTCTACTCTCACTGAACTGGCAACCCAGTTTGTTCATGGTAGCCATCCCTCCCCTAGCTCCATAGAAGGAAGCACCCGCAGCTTCACAAAGACCAGTTTACAAGTAGCCCAAACATGTTTGCAAGTAACTGGATCCCCTATTAATCCCAGTTGAGGGGACTGTCATGAGAACCATGAAGAAAAACACTGCCCTCATTTTTAAGATCCATTTGGATTGACAGTCACTTTCTTTTTGAGGTGAGTGTCCTTTTGAAGAGTGAGAGGCAGTGGCAGCATCTTTCACATGCTAGTGTGAATTAGTTGAGTTGATTTATTTTCCTAGGACTGTTGTTGGGCCAGGTACTTAAGCGAGTGGATGGGAGTGTTGACCAGGGTTACAGGAAGGTAGTTCCTTGGCACAGGGTCCTTCCATGAGGACAGCCGGGGAGAGCGGCTCAGACTGGACGCCGGGGAGAGGAGCAGGGAGGAGGCAGCTTTCACATCATTTGGAATTTCACCACGCCTGCTCTGTATTTGACCAAGGGGAGAAATGTGTCACCTTTTCACTCCCTGCAACACATTAGGCAGATGTTCTGGGTACAGTTGCTTAGACTGGTGGTTCTCAAACATATCAGACACCCCCTTTTGAAAACCCCTTGTTCAGGATCCTTTGTGATACCCTTTACTGTCCAGAGAGTAAAACTCACAGATGATATACCTCTCTGCACATGTGAACGTACCAGAGGAAGCAGAGTGGCCACCCGACCATAACACAGAGTAGTATACTTGCGCACGCCAGTGCTTGGGGATTGATGCCTGGTGGGACGACACAGTGACTGAGCTAGAGTTGACAGCTGTGCGCAGACCTCACTGGTGCCAGTGCCACTCTTCCCTGAGATGCTTACTGGCCCCCCGTGAAGCGCTGAGCTGAACGTGTCCCCTTCCCTCCACTGACTTGCTACCACACTTCTAGAGAATTTACCTTGGATCAGCACTGCATATTTGTTTTTGTGCTTCTGTATAAAAAATGGTTGATTCTTCTTCTTTTTTAAGATTTTATTTATTAAGAGAGAGCACACACAAGCAGGGGAAGAGGGAGAGGGAGAAGCAGGCTCCCCACTGAGCAGGGAGCCTGACACGGGGCTTGATCCCAGGACCCACGAAGGCAGACACTTAGCCAACTGAGCCCTCCCAGGTGCCCCTAAGATACAATTGATTTTAATCGGAGATCATACATGGGGGTTTTTGCCTGTAAGAGTGTGCAGGGCACATTCAAGGTTGTGTGGGGTGTGGAATGGGCCTTTGTTGTATGGGACTCCCCCAAACACAGCAGGGTGTCCGACCTCTTCCACTTCGGCTGGCAGCCCCCCCAAGACCCGCACCCCCCCCTCCCCCCCGCCGAGCCCTGTGCCCTATTGTTGAGGGTAGTTTTCAAAAACTACTTTCACGGATTCCAGAACTGCTGTCTCAGGTTTCCAGGGGCTCCCATGGTAACCTAGACCTTCTAATTACTTGGTCTATGGGGAGTTACTCAGGGGGCCAAAGGAACTGGCACATTTTTAGGATTATAAATAGTTTCTACTTGGGGGCTGCCTGTACCTTCAGTTACTGATTCATAGCTCTTGTTGGGAGGTTGGAGAGTATAGGTGATCCGTGGAGTTTTTCCTTCAGAACCGCCAGTTTACTGAGAGGCTTTGGAACTACAGACAGTAAATCATTTACAACAAGATCTGCAGTTAGAGTCCCTGCACTTCTCTCCTGACTTGTCCCCCTGATCGAACCCTGCGATGAGCTCAGGCTCACAGTTTTCTCCGGCTCCCAGGGGCGGCCTGGAGGGGCAGCCATCCACACTAGTCGCACATCTTGGACCTCCAAACAAAGTGTGCTTTTCCCCCGCGTCAGTGGCTCTTGACCAGGAACGTGCCGCTGCCCCGTGGAGCTGTTTGAGCTGCGCTTGCCGCACCCCATCCCTGAGCCCCCGATGGGCCAGGAAGGAGCAGATGTGTGTGTGTGTGTCTGTGTGTCCATCCCCCCGTGTGTGGCCATCTCCCAGGAGACTGTTGCATCTGGGATTTATGGTGCTTCTGCAGGCACTGTGCTTGCAGCTCCCTGAGAGCTGCTGCTGAAGCTGCACGCTTGGCCTTGCCTCTCCCTGCCAAGAACAACTCTAGCTTGAGACTGGTGGAGGAAGAGAGTCATGATTAACTGTGGGGTTTATGTGTGAACTTGAAGGATCTAGTGGAAGGAGAATGCATCACTGAGCCTAAGTTTAAACTCCCTGTCTTGGTGGGCTGGCCATCCATGTCTCTGGGCCGTGAGAGTCCCTTCCTGAGACTGTGTCCCAGGCACAGAGTTCTTCTGCTACAGGCCCTTTCCTCCCACGTGCAGGTTTCCTTGGCAGATTGACTTGAGAAGGGAAGATGCCTAACCATCTGAGCAACCCAGGTGCCCCAGATTAATGTTGCTTTAAAAAAAAAAATTAGGGGCGCCTGGGTGGCTCATTTGTTAAGCGTCTGCCTTCAACTTGGGTCATGATCCCAGAGTCCTGGAATCGAGCCCCACATCGGGCTCCCTGCCCCGCAGGGAAGCCTGCTTCTCCCTCTCCCACTCCCCCTGCTTGTGTTCCTACTCTTCGCTATCTCTCTGTGAAATAAATAAATAAAATCTTTAAAAAAATAAATTATTTGAGAGAGAGAGAGAGAGAGTGCATGTGTGGAGGGGCAGAGAGAGAGAATCTCCAGCAGATTCCTTGCTGAGCTCGGAGCCCGACTCAGGGCTTGATCTCACGACCCTGAGATTATGACCTGAGCCGAAACCAAGAGTTGGACACTTAACTGACTGCCCTACCCAGGGACCCCTGATGTTGCTTTCCACCACCCCCACCCCCCACCAACCCCAAGCACAGCAGGGGGTGATGCGCCCTGCATCTGCGGCCTTAGGGACATCAGGGAGTGGTCATGGCCAGCTCCCCTGAGTATGTGAGTGAGGGACGGAGAGATGCTAGGCTTGGTTGTCCACTGGGCCTCTGGAGTCCATTTGCGCTTTTGGAAGCCGGCTACTGTCAGCCTCTGGTGCGTGAAGCTGAGAGAGGATGGCAGGCCCCTGGCTTGTCCCCTCCTAGGCTGTTCTGCCCCCGCCCTTCACATTCTCTGGTGGTTTGGCCACCAGGTCTGGTTTCTGGTAAATGCTTGAAAGCCAGATGGAAAAAATTTCTATTCCCTGATCAGTAAATTATTTTGTTTTTGTCAAAGAAACTAAAATAGAGATGTTGAGGGTTTTTCTTTAATTCTCCAAAGCTGGAAATGGTAACAGACATTCGCATCGTCAGAGCCTAACCCGATGGTGCAAGTGCACGTGTGTGTGGTGGTGGAAGTCAGCTGTCCCCACCGTCTGGTCTTCCCTCT
The DNA here is from genome assembly GCF_009762305.2 of Zalophus californianus. Lineage (NCBI taxonomy): Eukaryota > Metazoa > Chordata > Mammalia > Carnivora > Otariidae > Zalophus > Zalophus californianus. The sequence goes on along the minus strand of NC_045610.1, from coordinate 61,424,838 downwards.
TCCACTCCGGGCCTGCCTTCGACAGGGTGCTGGTCCTTCTCTTGAGGATCTCAGCCAGGTGCCTGCTCCATTGAACTTACTGGATGGTTCCCTCTCAGCGGCTTTTGCACTATCCATGTCCCTAATTTGAAGTCGCGGTGAAGGGTTTATGGCGTGGCGGTGGAGAGGTTAGGGGTGAAAGGCACGCGGGGCAGAGCACGGCACAGTGAATGCAGCGGCCCCGGCTCGGGGGCAGTGTCCGCACCTCCCGAGTGTGGTGCTGGAAGACAGTGTGGCGGCTGTGCGGGCATCTGCAGGGCAGAGACCACGGTACAAACACTGGCCTGTTTTTCACCATTTGTCTCGTCCACCTCCATCCCCCTGCTCCGTCCACTCAGGAGCAAAAGTTTGCTGGGATGCGGGGTGCTGTCTGCCATTCACGTCCCTGGTACTTGAGGACACGGCACGCAGTTGGGGCGGGGAGTAGAGACCTGTTGGAGGAGCTGTGGTGGTGCCTCCCTGCCCCACGTCCCAGGCCGTGTGCTCAGGCCACTTGTCAGGTTGCCGTCAGATGCTTTTGAATTCCTACCCAAGATAGAGTCTTGAGGGTTTATTTGTTCTGTGGGTCCGAAGTGACGAGGAACACATACAGACTTGGCTTGAATCTCCTCTGGTGGATTCTCCGTGAAGGTCTCTCTCTTGCAGGTGGTCCCGACAACCAGGTCCACTTTGAAGGGTACCAGGTGTCCAATCAGTGCATGGCGCTGGTCCGTGACGAGTGCCTCCTTCCCTGCAAGGACGCCCCCGAGCTCGGCTACGCCAAGGAGTCCAGCAGCGAGCAGTACGTGCCCGACGTGTTCTATAAGGTAAGACGACTGAGGCGCAGGGGGAGTGGCGGACGGAGAACGCTGTGAACGCTGACCTGCGTCAGACTCCGTGGTCCTGCCAGCCGCTGGTCCCCTGTGGCAGTTCAGAGCCTGCCTTGTGCATAAAGACATTCCAGGGCACGTCCGGGGTTTCTCACCAAAAGGAGAGTGAGCGCACACGGGGTTGGGGATATAGGACACCGCATCAAACCCTTGCAACACAGACACAGTTTCCGTTTCTGAACATAAGGAGTCTGGGTACGTCAGAGCCTCAGCAGGAGTCAAGAACGGAGCTGTGGGGGTCGGTACGTGGGCTCTCCTCAGGCCATCAAAGTGTGAGTTAACGATTTAGACACATCATTGTCCATTTCTAAATCTTTGTTTCTTGTGAGAGCTATAAAAGCTATTTTTATTGAAGAATGTCCTGTTTGAACATGTAGGAGTTAGGTGCTTCCCTCTAGGACCGGACAGTCTGTTTTCCTCCTCAGCTTGGCAGTTGTTCCTGCTTATGGGCCAGGCACCTTCTTGCTTCCCGATTGGGCAGGCTTGGTTTCTCTCTGGCACCGGCCTGCTGCCTGGACGATTCCTTCAGTTGTCTCTCCCGGCGCAAGGCTGCTTTTGTCTGTCTGAAGGGTACCTTGTCTTCATTTTGAAGACTCTTTTCACCGTATAAAGAATTCTAGGTTGACAGGTTGGCTCCCCTGTTACTAGACTCTGGGCGTTTCCAGTGGGAAAGCCGGCTGTCACTGTCGGGGCTTCCTTCCTCCATAATGGGACTTCTCCTACTGGCGGCTTTTTATGTTCTCTTTCTTTCTTTTTTTTTTTTTTCTTTTTTATTTATTTATTTGTCAGAGAGAGAGAGAGAGAGCACAAGCAGGGGGAGCAGTAGAGGGAGAGGGAGAAGCAGGCTCCTCACTGAGCAAGGAGCCCGATGTGGGACTCGATCCCCAGGGTCCTGGGATCATGACCTGAGCCGAAGGCAGATGCTTAACGACTGAGCCACCCAGGCGTCCCATTATGTTCTCTTTCTATTTATTTATTTCTTTTTTTGTTTGTTTGTTTATTATTTGACAGCACAAGCAGTGGGAGTGGGAGAGGGAGAAGCAGGCTCCCCACGGAGCAGGGAGCCCGATGCGGGGCTCGATCCTGGGACCCTGGGATCATGACCTGAGCCGAAGGCAGAAGCCTAACGACTGAGCCACCCAGGCGCCCCTTATGTTCTCTTCTTATTACTGCGTTCTAGCAACTTGGTCTTGATGTGCTTGGGTAGTTTTCCTCATGTGTCCTGCATTTGGGGTTCGTTGAGCTTCTTGGATCTGTGAGTTGTGTCATTTTTTTGGCCACTGTATTCATTTTGCGTCGCTGCCGTTAACAAGTAGCTGTACACCGGTTGGCCTCAAGACCATCCTCGTGTGCTCGTTCACAGCCCCCACGGTCGGGCTCTGGGCTTCACTCAGCCACCATGGTGTTGGTCGGGCTCTGATTTGATGACTTGCAGTGTGCAGTGTTGGCGGCCCCGGGTGCCTGGGCATCCAGCCCCGTGGCTGCTCACAGCACGGTGGTCTGCTGATTCTCCCCACAGGCCCGCAGGGGTGTGCTTCTCTGACCGCCGCTGCCCGGGCGTGCTCGACAGTCTCTTGCTGATCCATCTGGCCCGCACAGCTGCCCGATGTCCTCTCCCGACGTCAGAGTCAGTGGGTTAGTGATCTTAATCACACCTGCAAAATCCCCTTTGCCACGTAAGGGAACGTGTCCGTGGGCACGAGTTCTTGTCTTAGTTACAGTCCTGGGGAGGAGGCTGGGAGACTTTTCAGGACCATCTTTAGAATTCTGTGGATGCCAGTTGTTTAATATCTTTTGGTTTTTTGGTTTTGGTGGTTTGTTGTTGGTTTTGATTCCTCCATCTCCTTTGGGGACTCCATGTATTTGGCTGCTTGAAGTCATCCCACAGCTCACTGGTGCTCTCTTCACTTTGTCTTTTTTTTTTTTAAGATTTTATTTATTTGAGAGGAGAGAGAGCGAGCGAGAGCACAAGCAGCGGGAGCAGCAGAGGGAGAGGGAGAAGCAGGCTCCCCACTGAGCAGGGAGCCCGATGCGGGGCTCGATCCCAGGACCCCGGGATCATGACCTGAGCCGAAGGCAGTCACCCAACAACTGAGCCACCCAGGTGTCCCATCATTTTTTTTTCTTTCTGTGCTTCATTTTGGGTAGTCTGCGTTGCTGAGTTCTGCAGCCTGTTCGTGCTGACTTGTGTGCGTCTGGGCTGTGGCCGCTCCTGGCTAGCAAACTGTGTGGCCCAGTCACTGTGACTGTCACTGCTGCAGCTTTTGCCCGGTGCTCATAGGTCTCTACTCGACTGTATGCACATTTGCAATGCAGTTATAATGAGCATTTTAAGGTCCTTATGTACTAAATCTGTCATTTCTGGATCAGTTTTGATTTTTTTTCCCCTTCTAATTATGGGTTGTGATCACGTATTTTCAGACCCTTGAATCCAGCACATGTATCATCTGTGGGTTTGCAGCTGTTGTCTGTTTTTTCTTCTCGGGTGTTTGGGAAGTTTTTGTTGTGTGCTGGTCATGGCATATTAAAGAGCCACAGACCCTGGAGGACCTTTCCACCAGAAAGGGCCACCCCTTCCTTCAGCAGGGAACTGGGGTGACGGGCTGTCCACTACATTGATGCAGTACTTCGCCGGGTCAGGTCTGACCCGCATCTGTGTAAGACTCTGTCTGCTGCTGATTCTTGCCTTTCTGTAGAGTATAGTCCTCCAGACTTTGCACTTTTGTCTCCTTGGCCCTGAAAGACTGGGAGATTCGGTTTTTGTCCTTAAGAAGTCTCCAGCTTGGCTGCTGCCTCGTGCAGTTTAAACACGTGCACATTCCACCCCATACGCTGCAGAAATTTTGCATCATATGCCCACAACTCTCTAACAGCTTTTAAAATGCAGCTGGAGGGGCGCCTGGGTGGCTCTCTTGGCAAAGCATCTGCCTTTGGCTCAGGTCATGATCCCAAGGTCCTGGGATCGAGCCCTGAGTCTGAGTCTGGCTTCCCTGCTCAGTGGGGAGTCTGCTTCTCCCTCTCTCTCTGCCTCTCCCCGCTGCTTGTGCGCATGCGCATGCATTTTTTTCCCCTCACTCTCTGTCAAATAAATAAAATCTTAAAAAACAAAAATTTATCAGTGCTATAGAAGCCTTAGGGAGGGGCGCCTGGGTGGCTCAGTTGGTTAAGCGACTGCCTTCGGCTCAGGTCATGATCCTGGTGTCCGGGATCGAGTCCCGTATCGGGCTCCCTGCTTGGCGGGGAGTCTGCTTCTCCCTCTGACCCTCTTCCCTCTTGTGCTCTCTGTCTCTCATTCTCTCTCTTTCTCAAATAAATAAGTGAAATCTAAAAAAAAAAAAAAAAAAAAAGCCCTAGGGAGCTCCCTCTGACGGGTTCATCATTCCTTGTTTTTTCTTGTACCGCTTGTATACCCCTTTTTGAGTGTGTTTAAGTGGGACCACCATGATGTAATTTCTTGTGTGACCGTCCCTCACATTCCTCACGTTCCTGCACTGTGCCCGTGGCCTTGTGGAACTCGAGTGCGTTTGTTTCCACTGGTAAGGTGCAGCCCAGCCCATCTTGTTCTCCTTGCCGGGGCCACACTGGTGGTCTGTAGGGTTTTGCTTCTACGAGTACCTCAGCTGCCGAGCTCTGGTCTCTGAATCCTGGTGCGTGTGTGCGAGCACCTCTGGGTCTTGGAGGCTGGGCAGGTGCCGAGGTGTGGAAATGGGAGGAGGGGGGATCTGGGGGTTTCCTCTGACCAGGTGCCAGCAGTCAGGGAGTGTTCCCGTTTCCACGCCCTCACCCTCACTGGGTGTGGTCAAGTAGTGCCTTCTTCCTGTACTTCTCCAATCAATAATGAGGCTAAATATTTTTTTTAAGATTTATTTATTTCTTTATTTGGGAGAGGGAGAGAGAAAGCATGGGGAGGAAATAGGGGCAGAGGGAAAGAGAGAGAAAGAGAGAAGCCCAAGCAGGCTCTGCCCCGAGTACAGAACCCGATAGTGGTGCTTGATCCTATGACCCCAAGACATGAGCTGAGCTGAAACCAAGAGTTGGGTGTTCAACCGACTGTGACACCCAGGTGCCCTGAAGCTAAACATTTTCTTTTTTAAAGATTTTATTTATTTATTTGACAGAGAGAGACAGAGCAGGAACACAAGCAGGGGGAGCAGGAGAGGGAGAAGCAGGCTTCCTGCCGAGCAGGGAGCCCGATGCGGGGCTCGATCCCAGGACCCTGGGACCATGACCTGAGCCGAAGGCAGACGCTTAACGACTGAGCCACCCAGGTGCCCCTCCAGCAATTTTTAAAAAGATTTTATTTATTTATTCATTTGCGGGAGGGACAGAGGGAGAGATAGAATCTCAAGCAGACTCCCCGCTGAGTTGGGAGCCGAACGTGGGGCTCCCATCCCTGGACCCCAAGACCATGGCCTGCACCAAAGTCAAATACCCAACTGACTGAGCCACCCAGGTGCCCTTCAAGTTAAATATTTCAGTGGCTTTTCGGAGATATAACTCGCATACAGTACAGTTCATCCACCGATAGTACAGAATTTGGTGGGCTTTAGCATGTTCACACATATTCGTGTACCACCATCTGATTTTGGAACGCTCTTGTCCCTGAAACAGAAACCCCGCACGCCTTAGCTGCCCGTCCCCGAGCCTCCCATTCTGGAACCCAGTCGTTCATCTGCTTTGTGTCTGTGTGTTTGCCTGACAGAATCACATCCCGTGGGGCCTGTTGTGATGCACTTTCTTCACTTTCCTAACATCTTCAGGTCCAGCCGTGTCTGTAGCATGTAGTCCTCAGTCTTTGTCTTCCTGAGGATCATTCAGTGCCGAGAGTGTACCAGACTGCCGGCGGGGGGGGCGGGCACGTCTCGGGGCTGAGGAGCTTTGGGCCTCGCCCTGAAGAGGGACTTTGGAAGCCCTTGTAACAAAGAATTCACTTCCTCACCCATCAGAAAAAAATAGAGGCTGAGTCGCTGTGTGGAATCGCATTGTCTATGTTAATGTCTGACGGGCAGGGGACGCCTGGGCGATGGGAAGGGACGGGGCAGCGGGCGTGGGCCGCTCAGCAGCACCTGGCTCCTGGCTCCTCCTCGGCGCTCTTCCTCTGTCTCGGAGTCAGCACAGCTGCTGCAGCCGAAGGGGCTGTGGGGTCCGCGGGAGCACTGGCGTGGCACTCTGGAACCCTGGCTGGAATCGCTGGGCCGGCAAGCAGAGGCCAATGTCCCAAGGCACAAGGTGTGCTCTTGTCAGCCACTATCTGGAAATGGCTGTGGAGCACGGGACGGTGGCTCTGCTGCACCTGCTCCTTCCAGACTACTGCAGCTGAGGCTCCGCTCAGGGTGCCTCTCAGGTCTGGGGCAGTAAGGGAACCAGTGGGGCGGGGCGCCCTTATCCGTCTTGGAGAAAGCGCTTCCTGGCCCCTTGTGTAGGGGTTCTTCTCCTCCTCCCCCCTCCCCCCTCCCCCCTCCCCCATGGTGTTTAATGATTGGGCTTGAAAGCCTCGTAGACCTCACCCTTAGTTCCTGTTTGTGGAGCAGGCTCTTCAGTTTTAAACCGTTAGTAAATGTTCACAAACCAAACCACCCCATGCTGGGAACCAGTACGAGAAATTGGAGCTTGTTGTTGCCCGCCCCCCGCAAAGTTCGTGTCTTACAAGGATGCATTTGTGACACGATGTTTTGTAATGCAGAATCAATGTTTTCACTCATTTTTAGGACCTGAGGATGCCATTCTGAGCATTTGGACAGTAATTTCATTTAACCCTTTTCAGGAAAGCTTGTGGGTCTGTGGGTGACGGCAGAACCTGGTGTCCTCATTGAAGAGCTCAGTGTATCTTACACCTGAGGTTCCTCACCCAGGCTCTCTGACCCCAGCACAAGCTCAGGAAGCCCTTTCATGCATAAGATGAATGACTGTGTCCCTGTAGATGAATCAGACTGCTATCTGTTTCTCTTTTGAAGTTTTTAAAATTAAATATCAAATAGAGATTATTTATAAAACGTGTTTAAGAAGTACAGCATCACATAATACCCAGTCTCTCACCTGGTGTTTAAGGACCAAACATTCCTAGGACCCTCCTAGGCCTCCACCGCTTCCTTGTTCTCATGAGGTGACCACTGTACACAGTTGAGCTACAACTTCCCTGCTTCTCTCCCTAGTTGTACCTCCTGAGTTGGTTTTCCTAAGCCAGGCGACTTGTGTGTTGTGGTTGACAGAGACTTGCTGGGCCCCCTCCCCAGGATGGCCCCCGGCCATGTGCAGGTGTCAGCCGTGGCTCAGACTCCACACGCTCTTATCATTGTGTCGTAACTTGTACCGATCTGAGGCTGAGTGAGGGCAGACTCCTTTTTTATTTGTGTGTTGGCTCTTCTTGTGTCCTGGGATGTGCGTGTTCAAGTTGGCTTCCTGTTTTTTCCCCTGGGTGGTTGTGTCTTTTGCCTGTTGATTTGTAGGTGTTCTCGCGATGTTCCGTCTCCTCCCTTTGTCAGTCACATGTGTGACAGCTCTTAGCACGGCTCCTCCTGTCTGTGGTATCTTGATGCCAAAGCTTTATGTTTCACAATGGTCAGCTTTGTGACTCTTGTTATGGTTCAGCAAGTTGAGTCAGGGGATAGTCTGTCACCTTGTAGGAGGTTTATGCTTTCGTCTTACACATTTGGGTTCTTAGCCCACCCGGAATTGTTTTCAGTGTTTGGGGTGAGGCAGAGGCCCAACTTCTTTATTTCTCTTTTTAATCTTATGTGGATAATCAACTGAACACCATTTATTGAAAAGAACCCTCTTCTTTGGACCCTGTTGATCTGTGGTGTTTCTGTCCTCTGCTCTCCCCTCACCCAGGATGTGTCTCTCTGCTCCTCTCTGCTCCATTGGCCAGTTTTCCTCAACCGGCACCAACACCGTGCGCTTGCCATCACTCTGACTCTACAGTTACCCTCTGTACCTGATTGGTCACAGCCCTGACTTCTCCTGACCCTTTATTCTTGCATAGAAGATTGAACACTAGCCTGCAAGTTGCACCAAAACAAACAAGTTTTGTTAGGATTTCGTCGCGCCCTTTTCTTTGCTGAGTTCCCCTGCAAATGTGGGGGGTGCTGCACCTGTTCCGTGTTCCCAAGTGTCTCTCAGGGAGTTAGGGTAGTGTCTTTTTAAAATTGCGTTTTCAAACTGTTGTTTGAAACTGGTAAATGTTTGGCAACTTTCCTGTCTGTTACTGGCTCCCCAAATTTCCATGTATATTCTTCTGGGTTTTCTGCACAGATGAGCGTATTGTCCAGGAACGGCAGTTGTCTCTCCCTTCCCATTCATCTCCGCTCCTGCTGGTAGGGCTTCCAGAACAGTGTCCAGTGACCAGCCCTGTTATCTTATTTTTAACTGTAAAGGAGGTGCTTTCAGGATTTCATCATTAACTATGAGTTTGCTGTGGGTTTGTTTGTTTGGTAGTACCCTTCATTGAGTTGGAAATTTGCTTTTTACTTCCATGTCTTGTAAATTTCTTGCACTTAAGAAGTGAGCTCCCTTTTTTCTTTCTTTTTTTTAGGTTTTCTTTATTTGAGAAGGAGAGAGCATGAGTGGGGAGAGGGCAGATTGAGAGAGGGACAGAGAGAATCTCAAGCAAACTCCCCGCTGAGCAGGGAGTCCGAGGTGGGACTCAATCCCAGGACCCTGAGATCATGACCTGAGCTGAAGTCAGACACTTAGCCAACTGAGGCACCCAGGCGTCCCAAGAATTGAGCTCCCTTTTGTCAGGAGCTTGTGTGATCCCTGTGCTTTAGGCATGCTGTGGTTTTCTTGGACTGCTTAGTCGCCTGTTGGTGAGAGCACGGTAGCAGTGCTTCCCACCATTTTTTATAGCCTTGTAGGATTTGAGACACTCATTTCTCATATGTTTTAGGAAAATCAGTTTGAGCAAAGAGGCCTCTGAGGGCAAACATGGAAGTAATCCTCTTGGTCCTCCTGTGGGCTGTGGGCTGTGGCTGGGCTGAGAGTCAGCCTTGCAAATGGGACATGCACCGAGGTTCATCCGAGGCTACTCATCATGTTGTTGTGTGTGATAGCAAAAATGGGAAGCAATCTTAAAGTCCAATAATGGGGCATTAAATTAGAATATATCTCTGGGGTAGAATATTATGTGGCCATGGAAGTCATGTGCTTGAAGATTATTTAAAGACCTAGGATACAAAGATACAAATGCAGTGATCTGAAGGGGCACCTGCACCCCAGGGTCTATAGCAGCAGTGTCCACAGTGGCCAAACCATGGAAAGAGCCCAGCTGTCTGTCAGCATGTCAGCAGATGAGTGGATAAAGAAGATGTGATGCACACACACACACACACACACACACACACGGAATACTACTCATCCATCAAGATAAATGAAATCTCGCCACTTGCAACAACGTGGATGGAACCAGAGGGTATTATGCTAAGTGAAATAAGTCAGTCAGAGAAAGACAATTATCATATGATCTCACTCCTATGTGGAATTTAAGAAACAAGGCAGAGGATCATAGGGGAAGAGAGGAAAAAATAAAGCAAGATGAAATCAGGGAGACAAACCATAAGAAACTCTTAATCATAGGAGACAAACTGAGGGTTACAGAAGGGAGGGGGTGGGGGCATGGGGCAACTGGGTGATGGGCGTTAAGGAGGGCACGTGATGTGATGAGCACTGGGTGTCATGTACAGCTGATGAATCACTGATCTCTACCTCTGAAACTAATAATGCAGTATATGTTAATTAATTCAGTTTAACTTAAAAAAGATCTGGGATAGAACTCATAATGTAAAATTATACATATACCTGTATATGCAGCATGGAGATGCGTGTATGGGTGTTTGTGCACATGTTCCCATGTGTGTGTTTGTACAGAGGACAGGCCTGGAGAGCTCGGGGGTCCTTTGGGAGGGTGGTTGGTGCTTGTCCACAGCTCTGATGTGTGTTTCCTGGCGGGTACTATGCAGCCAGCAAAGAATGGCTGGGGGGAGGGGGGAGGTGTAACCTAGAGCCACTGTGACACTGTGGGAAGGAGGGGACGGGGGTACTGCAGTGACATCCAAGGCCTGTTGTTTGTAAAAGCAGGTGCTTTCCTGAGCCGCTGCTCGGCATGGGTTATCTTGGGGGTTTGCAGGGTGGAGGGGAGGAGTGTGGAGTGTGGTCTGTTCCTTTCTGTCTCTCTCTGCTGCTTTGCTCTACACGTGGGTTCCTTTCATAATTTAAAGCTAGAGTTTTCCGTGTTTGTGGTTGATCCTGCAGAAAAAACATGAGGAAGGCCTGGTGAGCAGTAACCACTGTTTGCATCTGGCATACTTCTTTCTTATTTCTTTCCTGTTGTTTTAGGTCTGTTTGTATGGTGATTATAGAGATTAAGGAGTACATTATTGAATATTTGGCTAAATCATATGTATGATAGCTACTTCAGTTGTTCCTGGATGTTGTTAGCGCTCCCGGTGTGCCTCGGTGCACCCTCTGGTCAGGGGTGGGCGAGCGTGCAGCCTGGGAGAGTGAGGTGTACCTGGAGGTGGGTCTGCAGGCGTGGTGTGTGGATGGTGTTTGGGGCTGTTGCCTGGATGCGATCACTGGGGCGTAGAGGTGGAGACGAGCATCCAGGGCCAAAAAAACCTTCAACACGGACAGGTGAGCCGCAGCAGAGACTGAGTGTGCACCCACAGGGTGCCGGGGGGCACCTGGAAGCCAAGCAGAGAAAGAGTTTCCTTGTCACATGGTGCTGACAAGTCCAGAATGGGGGTGCTGTCGGCACCACGTGACCGTCAGAGCCCTGAGCAGCTAGTGTAGAGAACGTGGGGCTGGTTAGCATGCGTTTAAAAAAGAGACCGGGGAAGAACGGAGTCTGCTGGGAAGGCAGGTGGGGCAGGGGACGGTGCTGGTGTGGGAAGTAGGATCAAGACACTTTTCTTGTTTGGGTTTTTTTTAACGTAAGAGAAGTAAACCGCATGCGTGTGCTACTGGCGTCGGTCCTGTGGCAAGGGGTGACTGGTGGTGGGAGAGGACCTGGTGTGGGAAAGGGGCTCTGGGGCATCCGGAGACAGGGAGGGGCCGGTGGGAGCGGACGTGGGCCCCTAGCTCCCGAGCTGGCGGGCAGCTGGCGGAGGGCTGGGACTGGGAGTCTTGGAGGACCAGTGTGCTGGGCTGGGGCAAGCCAGTCGTCAGCTGAGAGCGAGGCAACAAACAGGTGGAGCTGCTGGAATCCTGGCAGTGAGCGTCTAGACAGCAGGTGAGGGGACGGCCGGGGACGGGCAGCAGGGCCTCGAGGGGCTGTGTCACAGTTCAGAGTTTCATGTGAACCAGGAGTGCAGGTCTGTCTCCAGGTTAATATATGGGACACTTTACTAATACGAAATCCAATGTTTATCGTGGAAAATCAGAAATTTTTGGTTGTAGGAAAATAGGCACCCAACACCATTCGTCACCTGCCCTTGCAATACCCACCGTGCACACGTGGATGCCGGTGAGCTTATAATGGTATCAGCAGTGGGTCTGCAGCCTCTTCACTCAGTCCAGACCTAGAGACGATGCCAGGTGTCACACCTGGGTCCTGGGACAACAGTGGTGGACAAGTCACACTGCTGTCTTCCTCGCAGGCTGTCTGTGGGGCGACTGGGGGGTTGTCCCAGTGTGGTGTGGCAGGGCGCTACAGAACCTGGAGAATGAAAGCCAGCTTGGGGGAGCCCATCCAGGGCCCACACGTCAGGAGGGCACGGTGCGTCTGGGAGCCGAGGCTCTGTGGTAGCACCAGTGTACGAAGATAGTGAGGTGGGTGATGGGAAAACATGGACAGAGACATGGACGGTGGTGCTGGGACATTCCTGCTGGATGGGACGTGGAGGCAGGAGGATTTCGCAGCACAAGCCTCATGTGCCAGTGGCCGGGCTGGGAGAGGGCAGGAGGAGGGAGATGTGAGGTGGGCCTGAAATCAGTATGAGGCGTGGTAGGAGGGGGCTGGAAACAAGGTTGCGGGCAGGAGGTCACTGTTGTAGAAGGTCATTCTGGGGCACAGAATGGGGGAACCCAGTGAGATGGCTGGTGCTGTTATGCAGGGGCATGTGTCCACTCCCTGTGGCCTTTGGGCTGCCCCGGGATGGCAGGGAGGAACCCAGGCTGGAGCCAGGTGTCTGGCTGGGGTGAGTGGGCAGGCGCTGGAGTCAGAAGCTGCAGTGAGTAGCACGCTGAGAGCCAGGGGCCATGTTTGGTGTTTGAGGTCTGGCCTGGTGGGACGGGAATGAAGCCAAGCAAGCCATTTTTGGCATTACCTGCATTGGAAGCTCTGGAGGAGGTGAGAGGACAGGGAGGCAGTGGGGCAGGTGGGTGCGGTCCCGGGGGTTGTGGGGAGGAGGGCGTGTAGGCGTGGGGGGGGTCCCTCTTCCAGGAGCTGGCTGTTGAGGGACCTGGGTTTGGCCCAGTGCCTGGCACTTTTTCTGCTGTGCTTCGTGGGCCATCCCATGCCTCACTCTTGGCATGTGCTCTGTGTTACTTGTCGAAGGAGGGCTGTAATTCAGGGGTAATGCATTCTCCCAAATCTCCAAGAAGGTGGCACAGTTCGTACATCCAGGCTGGGCTGCAGACCACCCTGCCCTTGCCACGCTCTCAGGACCCTGCTCCGCACCCGCTTCATCCCAGAGTCACCTGTGTCCCTTGTGAATTGCCTTGGCGGGGGCGGCACGTAGGTCTTTGTGAGGCGGGTCATTGTTTCTACATCGTTTGTTGGGTCTCTGTATGTTATCCCTTTGTCATGTTGCAAACACATGCAAGGCTGTCATTTTCTTTAGAGTTGTTCCTACAAAGAAGCTGAGATAGTTTCTGATTTCAGAGATCCTTTTTTGGGGTGTCTGGGTGGCTCAGTTGGTGAAGCATCTGCCTTTGGCTCAGGTCATGGTCCCAGGGTCCTGGAATCAAGCTCTGTGTCAGGCTCCCTGCTCAGTGGGGAGTCTGCTTCTCCCTCTCCCTCTACTCCTGCCCTTGCTTGTGCTCTCTCTCTCAAATAAAATCTTAAAAAAAAAGATCCTTTTTCATTATAATTTCTGCCTTTGTCATCATATTTAGGAAATAATTCTTTACTCCAAAACTATGTATACACCTACATTTTCTTCTAGTGCTTTTTTTTTTTTTCCTCTACGGATTTTATTTATGTATTTGAGAAAGAGAGTATAAGCAGGGGGAGCTGCAGAGGGAGAGGGAGAAACAGGCTCCTCGCTAAGCAGGGAGCCCGATGTGGGGCTCGATCCCAGTACGCAGGGTCCTGACCTGAGCCAAAAGCAGACGCTCAACCGACTGAGCCACCCAGGCGCCCCCTTCTAGTGCTTGTCTGTTTATTGTAGTTCCATAATACGTTTTTGTATTTATCAGGTAAGACCCTGCATTCATTCAGCTTTTTTAAACAAATGTTTTAATTACAGGAGATTATGTTTGCTACATAATGGGCATTATTCAGGAACATTTATCAATCAAGAAATTCCTGGGACGCGTGGATGGCTCAGTCAGTTAAGTGTCTGCCTTCGGCTCAGGTTATGATCCAGGGTCTTGGGATTGAGTCCCGCATCGGGCTCCTTGCTCAGCGGGGAGCCTGCTTCTGCCTCTGCCACTGCCTGCCACTCCCCCTGCTTGTGCTCTCACGATCTCTCCCTCTCTTCCTCCCTCTGGCAAATAAATAAATAAAATCCTAAAAGAAGAAAGAAATTGCCAATAAGAGAAGAGATTCTGAACAACATATTGGCATAATATCCCAGTCTAGGAAAAAGGATTTTGTGGTACCTGTGGTACCTGTTCTTTCCCTTGACTTGGAGGTAGCAAGTCTTGCTCAGCACGAGTGCTGTCAGGACCCGGGTCTGTGGCCACAGTGTCCCCACAAGGGGAGGAGTGTGGTTGGAATGTGTGACCTCACGGCACCAGCACCATGTGGGGGAGAGCGTGCCCAGTTCCGATGCTGAGCTCCTGAGTTGAGATGTGGCTGGTCTGGGTCTCTAACCGCCGCCTCTGCCGCTACCAGGCTCTCAGTCTCGGGCACATGAATCACTTGTTAGTTCTTGGTGTCCTCATGCGTTGGGGACCCAGTGGTTGTAGACACATGGTTTCTAGCCTGGACTGTGCACCACCGGCACCTAATACATGTCAGTTGCCAGTTCTGTATGCATCGACAGACACTCTGTAGGTGCTTATCGACAGGACTGTTTCCTAGGGATCCTTTGAGAAACTTTGCTCAGAGAACTTGGATTTTTTTTTTGTCCTGTGAAGTCAGATGAAGCTGCTGGTGTCACTTGTGATCCTTCTTGCTGGTTCTTTCAAGAGAAGAACAATACAGTAGGGATTCCATCTGCCTTTTCCAAGCAAGATGGCGCCCCCAGTCAGTGGAGCTTGCCCTTGTCCTGGCACAAGCACGGACCGGTCCCAGGACTTCTCCGCGATAGCACGGCAGACGTGGCCGCGGCAGGTGCCGGGGCACTGGGGGCCTCAGCCCCGGTCTCTCCCAGAGGCATGCTCCCTGTGGAAATGAAACCGCTGACGCTTTGTTGGCTGCCGACCTGGGAATTAAGAGGCCCTCCTCCCCCAGCCGACATCTGCTGACGCCCATAAAAAGTAATTGCTTTTGAGATGCTGTATAGGACCGGGGCCTGACTGGCAAGAACGTCGACGTGGAGGCACAGGGGAGAGATGGAAGTTACCTGTTTCCCCCCCGGGGAACAGAGGGGGATGTAACACCTTTATTTTCGTGGGGAGCAGAGAGATACAGTTGGGTAGTTAAATATGAAAGAGAATAGCACGACACAGAAAAGAGAGAGAGGGGCATTTAACAAGAAAAGTCCCTAGAGGGGAAGATGAAAGCGAACAGGTGCTGGAAGAATGTTTCTGCATATTAGAGCTTAATTAGATTTGAAGATGAATTCCAGATGGGCTAATTATGTATGAGTTGTTGCAGGTTATTTCTTGTAGGGGCAAACGTGTATTTTTGGAAGTGGTGGTTTAGTTTGATTGGGTTTGATTCCTGCCTCCTACCGTATCTCCTCCGAGAAACTGCTGCTTCTGGGGCCCCAGGACCCACCCAGTCAGCTCGTGTCTCGGGCTGCCCCTGCCAAAGCTGGTGGAGCCACAGAAAGCTGGGCCACCCCAACCGCTGCAGGAAGCAGCGCATGGAGGACAAGTGACTTATCCAGATGGACTGGAGTGTAATTCCAACTTCAAAGGAAGGCAGACCGACGAAGCGGTGTGTTGTTTCCAGGAATGTGTCCTTTGATGGGGTGCTAATGCTTCCTGCGTAGCTAGCTGGTTAGGCAGATTTGGACCATTTTCTGGGAGAGCAAAGGGGCAAGTTCTGGTTGGCAGCTCTCTTAAGTTGTGAATTGAGGAAAGGTCGGGAAGGCATGGGTAAACTGAGATGTATTACAGACCAGGAATTTTAGTTTCTAAACAAAAGGATCTGGGCCAAGTAGGACCTCTGGACTTGCTGTTAGGATGATCGATTTGCTTCAACGTAGGAACAGCCCGTGAAGGTTGTCTCGAAAGTTGGTGTGCGCCTCTGACGTCCGTGGAAAGGTGGGATGTGCCAGGGTGGCCTGGCGTCATCCTGCAGGCCACGGGATCTGCTTGGCATCCATTCGGGTCTGAGGGCTTTAATAAATGTAAACTTTTATGGAACGCCCCATAATTGGAAGTTATGGATGTATAATTTATATATGACTCAGTGAATGATTTATATGATGTTAAGTGATGATTTAGATAGAAAATATGACCCCCTCTCACAGAATCTTTAATGAAAAGTGTTGGTTCTTATGAATTTATTTCTAGAGCTCTGTTTGAACTCAGCATGTTTGACATAAATCAGATATAATTGTCATTTTATGATTAATGAACATATGCTGGCCGTTTTTCCCCATAATTAAACTTTATGTTCTGTGCATCTGACAGAGCAAAACAAGTTTAGACTTTGACAGATTGTTGGTGGGGGTTTTCCATGTTTGCGTATTTGTGTGTGTGTGTACTCATTTGCGTGTGTATTTGTTTTATGAACGAACACATATTAAATCGGGTTTCAGAGATGTGAGTAGGATTGTTAGGAGCTAGCGTTCAGATCCAAGGTTGAGGAGTGCCTGTGAAGGATGGAGAGGCACGGGTGTAGTTGGGGGGGCGGGGGGGCAGGCGGGAGGGAGCCCTGGGCCCGTGTGTTGCTCACACAGGGCAGTGTTAGTACCAGGCCTCATGTGTGTGCTGGGCAGGGGGCTGTGATGCACGCTCCCAGCGGAGACTCCCCATTAGCCAGAAGCACGGCTGCTTTCCATGTTACAGCCGTCATACCGAGCTCTGGGCAATGACGGAAGGTGGATGCGTAGCAGAAACATTCATAGTTTCCTCTCTGCCTTTCATAGACTTCAACAAGACTCATAATCGTTGACAAGGTAAGACAAATATGTGAAAGACTAACCACATCACTGGTCAGCACACCTTCACTCACGCCGCTCACTTCTGTTTCCTGTTTCAGGACATAGACAAGTTTGGCAATGAGATCACCCAGCTGGCCCGGCCCCTGCCCGTGGAGTATCTGATCATAGATGTAAGTGTGCAGCGTCCACCACACCCTGGGTGGCCAGGTGGGGGCCAGGTGAGGGTGGCAGCAGTGGCTTGGACAGTTGCCCTTCTGCTTGGCCCAGGACAGGCACCCAGGAAGTAGATGAATCATTGAGCTCCTGTCATCCCTGAAAAGCGGGCGATTTTAAGGGCTTTCTCTTCTAGTTTCAGTTTTTTTATTTCCTTAAGTACAACTTAGGGTTTCCCTTCTCCCAAACTAAAGTGTAGCAAAGGACCACCGACCTGGCCAGGCAGCCTCTGGAGGTCAGTGAGCCCAGCATGGCGCCGTGTGCGGCATGTGTAGGTGCGACCCTGGTCACAGCTCGGCTGTCGGAGCCGGGCTCGTGGTGGGCCCCTCCACCTGAGACAGTCCCAGGGGCAGCCAGCGTGACTGTCCTCGAGTGAGGTGGTATGTGCTTTCCTGGGGGGATCTACAGGAGCCCAGAAGGCAGCTGGCTGCGACCACACGGTCCTGGTCTCGGCTGCTTTCTGGAGGTGTGCTGGGCTCATGGAGGTGTGGCCCTAGGCCACAGGGCAGCAGAGGGCTCCAGCATGAATGCCCAACACATTTGCAGCAATCAGCTCTGTCCCAGGGGGACAGGCGGCTGCTCATTTCCTAACTGCTGCCTGCCAGGTTCTCTTCGGGCTACATTTGGACTCAGGAAGGGCATGTGATTCAGGCCGTAAAATATCATTGCATTTGGAGCAGCGGGTCCCCAAGAGCCAAGCCCATCGGTGCTCCATTCCAGTTGACAGCTCCCGAGAACGTATTTATTACCTAGGCCGTAAAGGCATCTGTTTTTTAGACTACCTAGGGTGTAATTAAGATGAAAACAGATTGATGGAACATACACTTAGGAGGAGTCGGCATGATTTAAAGCCAGCTTTCTGAGGTCTTCTCTCCCCGTGGCCTCCCCACCCCTTTCTTTTTACAAAAGAGCCGAGTTCTTGCTTAGTGTGCTGTGTCAGTAGAGTTTGGCTGTGAAAGAACATTCTGCCTTGTGATAGCCAAGCTCTCTGTTGTTGTGGAACGAGGTTGGAGCAGTCCCTTGAGAGCAGGTGTCCAGACTGGTGTGCTCAGCCCCTCATCAAGCCTCATGAGCAGTCTGCTGTTTCAGGCAAGAGAAGGCATGGGCCACATTCCCTGGGCTGCTGTGGAGGTGTCCGGGCATCGGCTAGATGACCTGAGACAGGCTGGCTTGGGGGTGGCTTAAACACAGGACAAGGTGCTGGACGCCCTACACCCCTCTGTGGGTGTCTGGGATATTCACAGACTGCCTAGTGAACTTTGGTTCTGTCATGCTCTAAGGGGAGGTTACAAGTCTAACAAAGACGTCTCTTCATCCCACATCTATTGCCTGGTAGGTGTTCTGTGTTGCTGGTCCACCATGTCTGTCTTCCCAAAGCCAAAGTGCCGTGCCGTCCACGGGCCTTTGTCTCTTCCGCCGTCTCTCTGACGGCAGCCGGAGACTGATAAGGGCTTGTGTGTCTGAGCCTTGGTGGACATAGGCACTCGGGGTCATCTTTGACTCTAGAGGAACACACTGAGGCTTAGGATCCGTAGCTGACAGAGGCCACGCAGCCAGTACGTGGCACTGTGGCCAGAGCCCACAAGGCTGCGTGGTCTCGTCAATAAAAGACCAGCGGGAGGGGCACCTGGCTTCTAGCTCAGTCGCTGGAGCGTGTGACTCTTGATCTCAGGGTTGTGAGTCAAGCCCCACGTTGGGTGTAGAGATGACTTAAAAATAGCATCTTTTTTTTTCTTTTTAAAGATTTTATTTATTTATTTGACAGAGACAGGGACAGCGAGAGAGGGAACACAAGCAGGGGGAGTGGGAGACGGAGAAGCAGGCTTCCCGCTGAGTAGAGCGCCCGATGTGGGGCTCGATCCAGGACCCTGAGATCATGACCTGAGCTGAAGGCAGACACTTAATGACTGAGCCACCCAGGTTCTCCAAAAATAGCATCTTTAAAAGAGCAGTGGGGCTCAGGTCTCAGATGCTGCTGCTGCCGGCTCAGCCGCCCTCCAGTGTGCCGGCACAATCACAGTGAGTCCTGGGCCAGCCTGAAACAGCCCGCTGCCTTCGCTGATGCAGAAAACAGACCAGAACAACATTTTCATTCTTTAGAAATAGTCCCAAAGGAACCAGAATAGCTACCCTAAATCTGGACGAGGTGTAATCTGCTGCCGCTAGTGTCATATTGTAGAGGAAAGGCTGTGTCAACTGAAAGGTGGTTGATAGCTCACACTTGGGTGCTTTTGTGGGGAGGAGCACCTGCCAGGGGGAATGAAAAATGGTGTTTGTATTGATTCGTGCACATTTACCACTGTCCCTGTAGTTTGTATTGATTATGTGTTAGATTTAAAATGCCCTCTGTTGTTACTAAAGCTTGTCTGAGCCAAAGGAAGGGCTTAGGCTCCCCTTTGGACACAAGTTCTTGACTCCAGCCCGTCTGATGAGGAGAGCACAACTTCCGTGTCCTGCACCTCAGAAGCATGGGTTCTCTTGCTGCCTGGATGTGCCCCAGCTCCACGCCGTGGGGCCGTATGTCCCAAGGGGCCTCAGCAAGCTCTCTGGAGGTCACTGTGTCTCTCAGAGCATCATAGCTGACCCTGAGAATTCTCCTGGCCTCATCCACTGTGTCCCCAGAGCTCACTCTCCGGCTCCTCCACGGGCAAGGGCCTCTGTGTGGGCAGCTCAGCAGACGGAAGCCCAGAGGCCGGCACACACAAACTGCCTGCAAATGGCACGATCCTAAAACTTGTGAACAGTGATCCTTCATTTTGCTTCCCAGATCAGAGTGTCAGGGTTTTCATTTCGGGGTGTCTTTAACGGGGGACCGTGGCGTCCAGTGGGAAACAGGACTCTTTGGCTGGAACTTGGGGGAGGGTGCTGTGCTCAGGGCTGCTTGGGGCACCTGGGGCCGCCCTCACCCCTGTTTGCAGCACAATTTATCAAGGGTTTTGTTTTTGTTCATTAGATCACAACCACTTTCCCCAAGGATCCAGTTTATACTTTTTCTATTTCGCAAAATCCATTTCCTATTGAAAACCGGGATGTATTGGGTGAGACACAGGTAAGCTCTTTGTCTTTAGAAACATAATTTAAAGTAACTACTGCTTGTTTATCTAGTGTCAGTGTTGTCTCTCCAGAAAGTACCAAGCTTTCAAATTCCCCTGATTGATTCTTGTGATGAAGCCCAGCTAGGACTTCTGAGACACTCTTGATCAACGAGACATCCTCTGTGGGGCCGGGGCTGACATAACCACAAAGGCAAATCCCCGTAAGGCCACAGGCTTGTGGATCTGCCAGAAGAGCCATTCTCAGTTGACTTCTTTTCTTCCCCAAACATATTTGTCACCTGTGTCCTCTCCCAACAACTTTTTTTATTATTTGTTTGTTAACAAGCATCATCTCCTGTGGAGATGTCACTTCACTGTTTGCTCTGGCTTCCAGCCCTGCCATCCTGTTGCGTTTCTCACGCACGGTCCGGGCCGTGTGGGCCTCGTGTGGCCTGGCCGCCTGGGCTTTCCAACACGTGGTACGGGTCCTACATAGCACGTCCTGTGCAGTGGGCCCTGCTCTCCGCTGCACACTTGCCTCGTGCTGCCACACGGACGGTCTGGGACACACATTTGTTCTTAGGTCCTAATTGCTAACAGGCGTTGCAGAAAAGAATACAAGGAGATTTTCTTGGGAAGTGTGGTGCTTTATTTGCAAAACCTTTCTGATGCTTTGCTCTCCTCATGGCCCATCTGTGCGGGGACTCGGGGTGCTTGGAGAGGTGCAGAGCCACATCCTGGTGGCACTCTTGAACCTCCTGTGTTTAGTTTTTTGTTTTTTTTTTTTAAATTCATTTATTTGAGAGAGAGAGCATGAGAGAGAGAAAGCACAAGAAAGGGAGGGTCAGAGAGAGAAGCAGACTCTCCACTGAGCGGGGAGCCCGATGTGGGTCTTGATCCTGGGACTCCAGGATCATGACCTGAGCTGAAGGCAGGATGCTTAACCGACTGAGCCACCCAGGCACCCCCTCTTGTGTTTAGTTTTGCTGACGGTGGGAGTGTTGCATCATCCTCCCAACACACACACACACACACACACACACACTCTCACACTCACACACTCCTCGCTGTCCAGCTGTCCGAGGTCAACAGTCCAGCTAGACAGCAAGTGCAGACAGGTCTTCTAGCCCCAAAGTGAGCCCTTCCCACAACCCGCTCTCCACCTGGAGGGGTGGGGGGCATTTTCTGTCTTTTTGAATGTGTCTTCCAGCTGGATCGGCTTTATACACATGCTCTCTTACACACGTCAATGCGCCACATGTACTGAGAGCATCCTCCTGGGAGGATAGAGCCATAGCTTACTTATGTGGTAGCCGCGTGTCCCTCTGGCCTGGGTCCCCATCAGTGATTATAGATCAAGACGGGGAGAGGTGTGTGTCCGCACTCCGCATTCAGCCGTGCCTCAGGAGGGGACAGATGGCTCTCTGGGCTGGGCACTGGGGCTGTCCTGGGACGCTCCTGCTCACTTGCTTCCTCCTGCCTCGCCACTGTAGGACTTCCACAGTTTGGCCACCTATCTATCCCAGAATACCTCATCCGTGTTCCTGGATACCATCTCGGATTTCCACCTCCTGCTGTTTCTGGTCACCAATGAGGTCATGCCTCTGCAGGTACAGGCCTGAGTGTGCGTGCCCGCTGAGCACCTGGCTTTGGGGGTCCCCAGGTGGGGTTTGGCTATAAAGTCAGAGCATGGCTGGGAAGGTGGGTTGAAGTACCTCTTACGTTCTGTAGGCAGTGGCTTTTCACAGGAGGCTTACTGGTAGAAAGATGGAGTTTTCACATTAGTATTTGCACTGAAACAGCTTCCTTATGTGTCTGCCCCCCACAACGGAGGACGGTTTCAGTTGTTATAATTCTGTATTGAGCTCTCTGTCCTCTAGCATGGAGCATTAGAGAGCCAGCAATTTACAGAATTCCTGTCCTAACAGTGTCAAAATCACGGCCTCTGCTGCTTATTGCTCTCTCCCCTCTTCCTGAATCAACTGTGGTTTTATGGCCTTGGCCCAGAAGGTTGGCTTGCGTCCAGGCCCTGAGTGCACAGCTGCGTGGTTGGCATTTTTAAGACGCACTGTTGGGAAGAAGAGGGCAGGTGTCTCGGGCGGTGGCTGCTCTCTGAGCAATGTGGAGCTGTGGGGCCAGCCAGGGGGCCCTTACTTTGTGCCCTTTTTTCCTGCCTGAGACCCAAGGAGAGACCAGAGAGAGGGGAACGAATTCTCTCTGAGCCTCTGACTTGACACGTTCCCTGAAGGTGACAGAATAGAGAGGCCCTTCTGTCCCCACTGCTCTCCTGCGTCAGGCGGCCTGTGGCTGTTCTTGTATCCTGCTGGGTTTAGCTGGTATCTATGTTTCGTCCCCAAACTACCCACTTCTGACATTGGACATCAGGCACCCTGAGACTTCCCTTTGGCTTTGCCTGCCTTGGTAAGCCTAGAGGGTAGGCCCTTCGGCTCCAGGTGCAGCTGCTGCCTGTCCAGTTGGACAGGCAGCAAAAGCCTGGGCTCTTCACACCAGGGCCTCCTCACCAGTAGACGTGTACTGTTTGGCAGTCACCTGTTAGAAAACCTGTTCTGGGGAGCCCCTGAAAGCCCCCGAAGCCTTATTAGTTCCCCATTATATAAACTCTTTTAATTCTCTGCACTTTGACCCTGGAGGCCTAGGACCCAGAGACATGGTTGAGAAGATAGAGAGCCTGCAGGGAGAGCGTGAGGGTGGAGGGTGGACCCCATGACCATGGGCACCTGTCCGTGCGTCCAGGCCTCAGGGTAAGGGGCGCGAGCGTTAGTATCTTGGTGGTTGAGCACACTGGTCTGCTCATGACAGAGAGCAGTGTAGTAGGACTATGTGGGAAGAACTTAAATTTAGCTCTGAAATTTAGCACTTGATTTTATAGACTTAAGTGTGTGGCATTTTGTGTTTCATAGTGACAGCCTATGAGATGTTTTTTAATCGCCCCTGAGGTGTGTCTTGATGTTGGGGAAGAAGGAACTTATTAACAACAGTGTGTCCACCATCACGAAGCAAGTGGCAGCCTTCATTTTTGGGTTCTTGCAGGACAGCATCAGTTTGTTGCTGGAAGCCGTGAGGACCAGAAATGAGGAGCTCGCCCAGACGTGGAAGAAGTCTGAGCAGTGGGCCACCATCGAGCAGCTGTGCAGTAAGTGCCCTCCCCTTCCTCAGTCCCAAGCATCACGCCCTCCCACTCTCATTGCCAGAGCCCAGGGAACTGCACACATACTCTGCAAAGCTTCTTAGGTCCTAGCAGCCTGACCCCAGATGCATTCTGATGGGTGTTGTGGGCAGTCGGACAACCCTAACCCTAACCCTAACCCGCTGCATCGTGCCCGCTCTCGAGGCCACGCAGACCTTTGGTGCACAGCTCTGTGCGGGCATGGACAGAGAGGGTACGCTAATCATCCAGCCTCTTAGGAGCAACTTGAAAGTCATTGTTTTGGATAAACAGAAACCTTACATTCACCACAGTGCTGAAAGGTCAGAAATCTTTGGTCTCCTCAGGCTTTTCTTTTTCCCTTCTTTCTACTGGTCTCAGAGCTTTCTCAAAGGATGAAGAGGAAAAACCTTACAGGATAGATTGTCCAGGAGCCTGAGTGACTTCGCTGCCCCAGGGGGAGCCTTTGTCTTCAGTCCGGGAAGCTCTGGGCGCAGGCGCCCCATCAGCCGGGGGCTCCGGGGGGTGGCAGGCTGCTGGAGCGGTCCCTTTCCCTGTGGCTTTGAGAAATACTGGAATGCCCTCTTCAGACAACTTTGAAAATACATATCAAAAATGTTTATCCCGTTTTCTCTACGTAGTAGGTTAGATACTAGAGCCAAAAGTAGCCAAGAAAAACCTCAGTAGAACCTAAGCTGCGAGGGAGCCTAGTGGACACCTGTTCTCTCTTGACCCCAGTACCTGGGGGTCCGTGGTCCGAGGTGCCTCAGTGTTGGTTGTGCTTTGGGTCACGCTTTCCTTTCTACGGTTCTGACCGACACACCGGTCGTGGGGCTGGCGAGATGCGCCATGTGCTCTTGCCCTCGTGTTCTCGAGCGCCATTCAGTCATTCTAAGGCAGAGGACAAGTTGTTGTCACCAGATTCCCTAAAGTGAAGGCCCACAGCCTCATGACCTCGGGTGGACAGTGGTGTGGCGCCTGGGCGGTGGGGGGGGGGGGGGGGCACTGTGCTCTACCCCCGAAACGAAGAGAGCATCCTGTGTGGAGTATACCTGGATTGAAAAGAACCTGGGTGACTTAGAGGTCTGCCGAGAGAAGGGCACTGGGGAGCAGGGACGTGGACTCTGCACCCAGTGAGAGCCTGTCACACCTCTGTCCCAGGGCCTCCAGCAGCGCTGGAAGCTTCGCACACACTGCTGACATGTGTAGGCCGCCGGGCAGGCAGCCTTGGGGAGACGTTCACTCACACTCGGACCCAGGCGGCCCGCTCCTGGGGTTTTCCCCGAGACACGAAACACGGGTCCACACAGAGCTGTGTGCAAGAGTATGCGCTGCAGCTCTGCTGATTATAGCCCAGGACAGTCAGCAACCCACACGGGTAGCCAGAGGTGGTGCTCTGGCTGAGAAGCCTCACTCGGCCCAGCAAGCCAGGAGGGTGGTGGTGGGGTTAAGTTGGCCACGGTTGACGGCCTGCCGTTCTGCGGACAGCAGCCCTGTGCAGCTGGGTTCTGTGAGGTCCTAGAGCCCCGTCTGTCCGTGCCTGAGGCTGTTTGTTCCAGAGTCGCCTTGTACTCGCCCGGCCTGGCCGTGCAGCAAGATAGAACTCTCGGGGAGGGGGTTGGGGCAGAGACCTCAAACGGCTACAGACAGCTTCTCTTCCCGCCCTGCAGGCACCGTCGGAGTGCAGCTTCCAGGCCTCCACGAGTACGGAGCTGTCGGGGGCTCCACGCACACTGCCACGGCCGCCATGTGGGCCTGTCAGCACTGCACCTTCATGAACCAGCCGGGCACCGGCCACTGCGAGATGTGTAGCCTCCCTAGGACCTAGGGCTCCCGGCCCCTGCTGGCAGGACTGGGCCCACCCCAGCCCTCTCTGAAGCCGGGATCATTGTAACCATTGCCCCATGGCGGGCAGCCCTGAAGGGCGGGGCAGGGTGGCTGCCCTCGGGTCTCTGACCCACAAAGCTTCTCAGCACCAGGCATCCCTGGAGGGAGAGCTGGGCTGGTGCTCTGCGGGCTGACACTAGCCTTCTAGTGGAGCGGCACGATGGCCCCCCTGGACAGCCCCATACCAGTCTCCAAGGTGGTGGAAGGACCTGGGCACCTCGGAACCATCACCTGGGGCTGGGAGGGGTGGGGAGGGCTTACTGCTGCCATCCAGCCTTCTCTTCCCTTCCTTTTGGATGCTTTTTGTTCTTGCCCCTCCCGTGGTTCCCGTTGGGAGTGTTTGGTGACCTCTGTGCACTGTTGCTCTGGGCTGACCCTGCCTGTGAGGGCCCTTTCTTCCCCTGCCAGCGGCCGTTGTCTGGTGGAAACATGAGTAGGCCCAGGGTTGCTGGTCTCCCTTCTGCCTGACCTGCAGGTTAATTTGCTGCCCGCCTTCCTCCTCGCGCTCACCTGACATCCAGGTGGGGTTTTTAAAGTCTGCGTTGGTTGTAATAACAGTTATCAGTAATTTCTGCCCAGAAGACTTTTATTTATTTCTTTTTAAGATAAAAACTACATAAAAGGGGAGCGAGAGACTAGTTCCCACTTCTTCCCTCCCGTAGTGAGTCCCTGGGCGTGGGGGCAGGGTGGACACAGGGTGGGTGAGGGTGGACGGGGACCCACAGTCAGTTCTTCTTGGAAGTAAACCTCAGTGCCTGAGACTTCCCTGCCACAGCTGCAGACTTGGTGGTCCACGCATCGGCCCCTCCAGATGGGCCAGGCCTGCCTGGGGTGAGCTGGGTTGCCCACGACCCAAAGCTCTGGCCCCTTTTACCCTGTGTACCATTCTTCCCGTTGCCCCGGCCAGCCCCAGGCCTCCTGCATGGTGGACAGAGCCATTGCAACAGGCCCTAGTGAGAGAGTAGGGGTTTGGTCTGTTGTGAGGGTGACTGGACTGCTGTGGGGGTCCCAGGACAGAGGTCCTGGTCAGGCCTTGCACATGTGCTCTGGGGTCCCCAGGGAGTTTTGGGCAGCACCCTGATGCCTCTTTGCCTTAATGAGGGCCATGTCTCTGAGCTGCATGGCACCCACGGGAGAGGCTGACTCAGACATGGACTGTGCTGGGGACTTCATGTCCCTGCCCTGGGGGTGGGGGGAGGCCTGTGTGACCCTACCTTACCCATGGCACTGTGGACAGAGAACTCTGTTCTCTGCGTGTTGGCTTCTCATGGCAGGGCTGTGCCTGGCACCTGCAGGTCCACCTGGTGTCTTGTCTGCTCTGGGGGCCAGGGGCCGATGAGGTTGGGTCTGGCTTCAGCAGAGCCATCGGTTGTTGGGGGAGGGGGGTGGGCAGGAGAGGCGTGGAGCGCAGACTCCCACCAGGGTGTGGCGGCTGTCCCAGCTCCAGCTCGGCTCCCAGCTGCCTGCTGAGGGGCTCTCCACGACTGGCCCTGTGTCGTGTGGTCCCTGCGATCCAGTGTGAGGCTGCAGAGGGGCCCAGTGGCGCTGGGCCCTGAGCTCCCCCTCTGTGTCCTCCAGGCCCCCCCAACTCCCCATTCTCCTTGTGTCGCCTTCACCCACCAAGCTGGCTCCCGTCTCTCTTCAGCCAACATTCTCCTCACTCTGAAGTTCTGGCAGACGCAGAATTCATTTCCTTTCATCTTTTAGCTGAAGGAAAAGCGTTTTTGATTTTTCTGCTTCTGGTTTTGAGTCACTCTGTTCAGTAAACGCACTTTATTTTATTGTCCAAATAAATAGACTCCGAGCTCAGCGTGAGGGTGTGGGGGCACCCTGCCAGAGGCCTTGGCCATGGGCAGCTCAACCACCTCCTCCTGCCCAAGGGAGGGAGGGGTCCCCCAGCCCCACCTGCATCCTGCTCGCCCTCGTGCGGACACACCCTCTGGCCACTGGGCGGGGGTGACTGCTCAGCTGTCCAGGTGTACACAGCTGGCTGCCTCGGTCTCCCGACAGTCGGCTCCTGGTGCTGCCGCTCCAGCTCCGCTGGGGGCTGCAGGGGTGCGTCAGCTGGGTTTGCATTAGCGTTACCTGGACTCCGATCCCGCCGTGAAGCCAATAAAACTCCTGAAGCGACTACTGAGCTCCCAACTGTCATTCCTGGGCCCCGAGGTCTTCCCTGTGCCGAGTGTGTGTGTGCAGGCCACCTCCCAAGTCGGCTTTGTGTTGTATGACTTCACTTTTCTCCACATGTCACTGTCCTCGCTGAGGGACCCCAGCATGTCATCGGGGTGGGAGGAGAGCGTGGCCTCCCTCGGGTGCTTTCCTGCCTGTCAGCCATGTGGCTGCTTCTGGGCCTGGTAGGGGTTGGGAGGAGGCAGGTGCTTGCAGCCGGCAGCAGGTGAGGGATGCAGTCTGGAAGCCCCCAGACTGTACAGGTGTCGGGGTGTGAGGCCTGGAGGGGACATGGTGCCTGTCCTGAATTACTCTTGGTGTTCAGGTACCACCCTGTCCTTTGGCCTCGGGATGCATTCCTCCCTGGATGAATACATAGACAGCAGCACCTGCCGATGTAAGGGGCCCTGGGTGCCTGTAGTTCTACCCCCGGGCCTGGCTGTTCTCAGCAGCGGTGTGGTGCATGCTACCAACCATAGTCCCCAAGTTGGGGTGACTGTCATATCCGGCCCTTGGTGCATCTCAAGACAGCTGGACTTGCTGGACTTCCCACCTTGGGAAACCACGTGAAGGGGGTGTGCTGCCTTTGAGGAGTGCCCAGCATAGCCTGCAGCTGCTCTGCACACACCGTGGCTTCTCCCCAGCCTGGTGGTGTCATTTGACTCTAGGAAGATTACACTGCCCGAAGATTTGGCATAAAGAGCACTGACTGGAGTGCGCACCTTGCACACCCACGCGGGTGGCTGCTTACTCCACATCCCCCCACTGCTGTCCGAGCTGACCTTCAGGTCTTTGTGGGTGTCTTTCAACCAGGGGTCAGCATTCAGGGCCCCTGTCTTTGTTTAGATAGACTGTTGATCATAAATCCTTACATCACAGCAAAGGGAGTAGGGAGCCAACCTAACAGTGTCTTCAGGGGCATCCTGGCCAGCCAAGGGCGAAACCCAGGTGGAGGGGGGATGGGGGGTAGGGGAGAGTCCTGCCTGGCTCAACCCACCTCCTTCCAGATCCACTTCCCCACGTGCTCATTTTCTGCAGGACAGTCCTCCAGGGAGGGCAGTTCACAAGGAATGGGAGTCAAGACTGGCCCAGAAGACTTGTGCCCTCTCCTAGGAGAGGAGCCTGCCCTCACTTCCCAATTAGGAAGGCCTAGTGGGAGTCAGTCTTCCTCATCCCGGACGATGTTTCCAGCCCAGACTTCTCCTGGGAGCAAAAGGGACACACGATGGACTGCAGATGCCAAGTTCACATGGAGTTCAACTCAGAAACAGGGACTGCCCACTGTCCTGGGGGCTGAGTGCCCACCTCAGCCTCTACAAGAGGGGTCAGAACTTGTCCTGGCTCTGAGTCCTGGCACACAGATGTGCCAGCCTCCGTGGGGGTGGTCAGCTTCACCTCCAAGCCCAGGGGACGTTTGGCAGCATGCTGTGCTTGGTCACACCCCACAGATGCCTCTTTTGCTCGTGAGTGTCTGGCTTTTTGGAGATTGTCCCATGGCCTTAAAGGAGTGAGATGTACTTGACCTCTCCATCCACAGACACCCTTCAGGGACGCTCGCGGTCTCCTGACAGCCAGAAGAGAGCTCTTGGCCCCTCTCTGGTCAGCACCTCTCTCCGAAGGCCTGTGGAATCTGAGGGGGAGCCGCCAGGGTGGTGGGGAGGAGAGGTGTCTCGCTTCACCCTCACCCCAGACTGATTGCTGGTGACCCATCGTCCAAACCAACACACCCACGAACAGCTTGCGGCCAGGTGTGGAGGGCGGGGCACCTCAAACCCTGGGGGTGGGGCGGGCATCGCGCGGCTCAGCTGCTCCGGGGGCGGGGACCCATCCCCCGTGAAATCCAACCGCTCCCCGAAACCCCACAAAATCGCTTTAGGAGTGGGCCGCCTGCCCCGAGGAGGTGGCGTTCGGCTGGCCCCCGGCTCCCCGGCTCCGGCCCGAGGGAGCCCGCGTCCTGGCAGGGTCCCAGAGTCGGCGCGGCTCCGGCTCCAGGGCGCACGAGGGAGGCGCGACGCGACTTCGGAGCCAACCACCGGGACCCCGAGGCCCCGCACGTGCGTGCGAGGGGCTGCAGGCCGCGGTGTTCCCCACCCCGGACGGCGCTTGGGGCCGCGCGAAGGGCGGACGGGGTCCGCGGGCGCAGGCTCTGGGGTGTCCCGCGTTTGGCCTCAAACCCGCCGGCTCTCTGGCAAACCGCCGCGTCCACCTTCCCGCAGTGGCGCGGCCCCCCCGCCCGCCAGCCGGGGCTCCGGCCGGGGCCCCGCCCCCCGACGCCGCGGAGCCCGCGAGCCGACCCGGCCCCGCCCCCGCCCGGGCAGCTTTACGGCGGAGGTCGCGCCGCGACGTGGGCGGCCGTAAAGCGCCCCCGCCCGCGCCCCGCGCCCCGCGCCCCCCGCCCCCCGCCCCCAGCCCCCAGACGGAGCTGCCTCCCCGCGCTCCCGGCCCACGCCATGGCCGGCCTCGAGCCGCGGGTGGAATACCTGGAGAGCTTCCGCTGCCCGCTCGGGGGCCTGGCGGCGGGCAAGCCCCGCGTGCTGTGCCACGGGGCCGAGATCTTCGTGTCCACCGGGAGCGAGTTCGTCTACGTCTACGACCAGGAGGGGAGGCTGCTGACCGTGAGCCCTGGGCGGGGGCCCCGGGAAGGAGAATGCGGGCGGGGAGGGGTCGGGCCCCTGGAGCCCCCCCGGGGGGGGGCGGGAAGACGGGGGACAGACCACCCCGGTCGAGGGGTCGGGGCGAGGAGACTTGAGGGGGGTTCTGGTTCTTTGGGAGGAGCTTGTTTAAAGACTGGGTGCTGTGCTCTGCCTGCTCTGCGCGCTTCACGCGGCTGGCCTGACGCTGCCTTGTCCCCCGATGTCCAGGCTGTGTACAGGTTCCCTGGCCAGGTGTGGCACCTGGAGCTCTGGGCCCCCCGCAGGCTGCTCTACGTCCTGTGCGCCCAGAAGGGCATCTACTGCTTGTCGTTGGACCAGGCGAGCAGGTGACGGGGACAGTGGGCAGCACGCGTTGGGGAGGCTGACTCGGCCTCAGGGGCACTCCTCATTGGCCCTGGCCACCCCACCCTGTCTCCTCAAACACTGCCCGTGGGACCTATACGCGTGGCGTGGCCTTGATCAGGTTCACAGTGAGCACGCACCAGCCCTCATCTGGAGGACCTGGAGGGCTGGTGGGCTCAGGGCCCAGCTCTGAAGTCTGGGGAGCCCCCAGCCCCCAGCATCTGCAGCAGGCTCCTGCCCAAGGGGCATCCTTAGTAAATGGGGCTCAGGCTGCAGAGTGCGCAGCCTGAGGCAGGATCCTGTCCGCTCCGGCGTGGCACACCTTTTAGGCGGGTCTCTGCAGTTAGCCGTCACAAAGCACCCTGAACCCTGAGGCAGTCGAGGGGGCCGATATTGAGGAGCTAGGCCCCTCCCGTGCTCCAGTGCAGAGGCTAGACACGGGCCCGTGCTCCTTACTGGCTCAGCACTTAAGAAGGTAGGGGATGTGATTCACAGGCTAGACTCTGGGGGTCTTACGGTTCTGCGCCGATGAGGGTTTTCCTCCCGAACCCGTTTCTGGAAGCCTGGATACATCCTGTTGTGTGCGTGTCCCAGGGTGACTGGTGCTGATGACAGCAGTCTGCGGGCCGATGAGAGGTCATGTGACAGGCCATCTGCTCCCGGGTGGGCCTTCCCCACACTGCTGAGGGGCAGTAATGGGCACCGAGGCCACTCCCTGGGAAGACCCCAGGCCCAGTGTGCTCAGTGGCGCGTCGCTGGGAAGAGAGCGTGTGCACATTCTGACCCACTGTTCCCTGGTTCTTGAAGGTCTGTGAACCAAGGTGATGGGGACGACAGAGGCAGCGAGGACGGCGAGCCCCCTTGCGCTGCGGTCCCCGTGCACCCAGATGCCTGCCTCCTCCCGGATGACACTCTGTGCACTTTCACTGTGGTCGATGACATGCTTGTCACCCTGGCACAGGGCCCTGCCCGGTGGAAGGTACAGCTGTCTGACTGCCCCTGTCCAGGGGAGGACGCCAGACCCAGAGGCCAAATTGGCGAGGTGGAGTTGTCCACCTCCAGCCCCTTGGCTGGGGCCCCCGGGGAGCCCACCGCCCCCCACATCCTCCCAGTGCTGTGCTGCGTGTGTCCTCCGGGCAGTCGTGCTCTGCAGGGCCGTACACGGGGCTCCAGGGGCTGCTTGCTGGAACAGGCCCTCTTTGGGCTACTCTTTGGAGTTGATGCCTCCCTTCTAGAATCACCAGTGATCCTCTGTGGTCTCCCCGATGGCCAGCTCTGCTGTGTGGTCTTGAAGACCCTGGTCACCTCAAGGTTGTCCCCAGGAGACCCGAAGGCCCTTGTCAAGATCCTCCATCACCTGGAGGAACCCGTCGTTTTCATTGGGGCCTTGAAGACAGAGTCATTGGCCGAGGACGCGGAGGACACACACCCTGACTGCCTAGTGGCACTTGGTCACGACGGCCGGATCCTGGCCATCAAGGCCAGCTGGGACGAGGCAGGGACTCTGGTGCCAGAGCTGCGGGAGTACCAGCTGCCGGGGCCTGTGCTCTGTGCGGCCTGTGGCGGGAGTGGTCGTGTGTACCATAGCACCCCCTCGGAGCTGTGTGTCGTGGACCTGGCTCGGGGACGGGCCTCCGGCAGGGGCCCGGGAGGCCTGCCGTCTCTGCTGTGTCCAGCCGGTTTAGGCATCTGCAGCGTCGTCACCCTCTCTGTGTCCTGCGAGGTGCCCGAAGGTACAAGCTGCCATTCAAACCTGAGATGCCACAGCGTGTCGTGGTAGGGGGTGGAACTTTCCGTGTGGCTGTCTTCTGCGCTGTGGACTGGCCCATCTTCGTCTCCCTGCTGTGTTCCCGTCTTTTGCAAACCTGACGGGCAGGCTCCTCCCCAGCTGCTGTAGGCTGGCGCTTGTTTCAGGGTCCCGGGGTGCCTGATGGTTTGTGTCCCATGTGGGTAGGGGCGGGGGCTGCCCCTGGGCCGCACAGGACAAGGGCATCTCTCCAAGACAGGTCTTCTGTGGTGGGGAGTCCCGGGAGATTCAGGTGGGTTCCAGCCAAGCCCTGGCGTGTTTCTGAAGGCTAGGAAACGCTTTCCCCGCTTCCCGTGCGGCCTGTACCCTGGGCCCCTCTGCGCCGGAGCTTCGCGCTGGATGTGGCTTCCCCAGGCGGCACCGGGGAAGGTGGTAGCTGTGTTTGCCCGGCGCTATGGGGTGAGGACAGAGCCACCCTACCCCGGCGCCGTTCTCGAGGAGACGGCCCACGGGGCGGTGCTCGTTGCGGAGGAAGCACTCCGAGGGGACAAGGCCAGTGTCTGTGCCGCAGGGAAGGACGGCCGCAAGTACGGCGGTGCCAGGCTGCAGCCCGGCCCGCGCATGCTCCGTGCCTCGCTCTTCCAGCTGCCTCACCTCGGCCCGGGGCTCAGGGCCTCAGTGGCAGTGGGCGTGGGAGACAAGCAGACAGTTGCAGGAGGTGGAGCCCAGGGGAGGGAAGGGGACGGAAGACACTAGAGAGCCCCAGGCTTCCGGAAAGCCCTGGTGAGCATGGAGCTCTTCCCTGCAGACCACAGGGGCCCGTTGAAGGTCCAGCTGCACCTGGCTGATTCAGGGGCCCACATGGGTCCTTGCTTGGCCTCGTTTAGGCCCCTTCCCCACATGGCTCTAAGCTGCTCTGTGTGCCAGCATTCTCCCCCAGGGAGGGCCCTTCAGAACGTGTGATGAGATGGACGCGGGCAGGGACTCTGCCCGGGCCCTGGTGCGTGTCCAGGGCTCCACAGCTCCGTCTCCGGGACCCGCTCTTTCTCACGTGGGTGCGGGCCTGCAGACGACCTCTGTCCTCTGCCTCCGGTGGCTTGTCCTCCCCACCCATTGACCGGGCCCCACGGGTGTGCATCTTCAGGTGGTGCCAGACTCCTGGCCCTGTCCGCCAGGGGGCGCCTGATGACCTGCAGCCTGGACCTGAGCTCTGAGATGCCGTGCCCCACCAGAGCCGCTGTGGCCGATACTGGCCAAAAGATTAAGGAATTGCTTTCTGGAATCGGCACCGTCTCTGAGAGGTGAGCAGCCGGGCTGCCGGTGGCTCGGGCAGAGGACAGTGCTGCGTCCGCGGGGGCAGCGTCTTGGGTGGTGGCATTGGCCCAGGCTTTTGACCCCAGGGACAGCGCCAGATGCCATGTTGCATGGCAGAAGGTGAAAGGGACGTCCCCTGTTTCCTAGACCCCACCCACACCTCTCCCTGCTAGCAGGCAGGGACCCTGCCCGTGCTGGCTCCTCGGCCCTCCCCCAGGGCACCCCTCTCCTCCGAGGCCTCTGCCTTCCTGTCTCAGCAAAGGCCCCAGCGGCCTTTTCCTCTGACCCGTTCAGAGAAACGGGGCTCCCTTCAGTCATCACTTGCTTTTCTGTGCGGCACGGAGTGACAGTCTGTAGGCCCTGGTGCCCTGTGGTTCAAGGCGCCGGGGCCTACAGTTTCCGAAGTGCCTGCTGTCCTCTGGGCCGTCACGTGCGGCCGCGGCGGAGCAAAGGGGCCCACTCGGAACATGGCTGGGAAGGCGCAGCTGCCCCTGGGCCCACGAGGCCCTGACGAGGTTGGCGGAGGCCAGGAGTCCGGCGAGCGAGGCCAGGCCTGCTTAGTGTGGGCTGTGTCAGCTCCATCCTCTGCCCGCCGTGGTCCTGCTGCCTGAGAGCAGGGGTTGGGTCAGACGGCTGGGGGCCCCTTCAGAAGGGCTGCGGCATGGGGCGGGACCGGAGCGCTGCTCCCTGAGGCAGCAGCTTGCCCCTCACGGGGTGTGTGTCAAGGAGCGAGGTTCTGGTGTCTTCCTGTCCTGGGAGGAGGGGACGAGGGGCCCACCACCACGCCTCCTTCTCCTCCCTCGGGTGCCACGTTTGCTCTTTCCAGAGTGTCTTCTCTGAAGAAGGCAGTTGACCAGCGGAACAAGGCCCTGACGTGTCTCAACGAAGCTATGAACGTGAGCTGCGTCCTGCTGGCCAGCCGGGAGGGCCCCAGGCCCATCTCATGCACCACTACCACCGCCTGGAGCCGCCTGCAGCCGCAGGACGTGCTGACGGCCACCTGCCGGCTGGAGAACAACAGTGGCCTCAGTCTGGACCGGGGCTGGGCTTTGTGTGTGCAGGTGTTGACCAGCACCCCTGCCTCAGACACAGACGTGGCTGGCTCGGCCACCACCTACACCATCCCTGTGGACCGACTGGGCCCTGGCGATCGGCGGGAGGTGACGTTGCCCCTGGGCCCTGGGGAGGATGGTGCCCTGGACCTGCCCCTGACCGTGTCCTGCGCACTCCACTACAGCCTCAGGGAGGTTGTGGGCGGGGCCCTTGCTCCCTCGGAGTCTTTCAAGGACCCCTTTTTGGATGAGTGCCCCCCCGATGTCTTGCCTGAGCAGGATGGCATCTGCCTGCCCCTGAGCAAGCACACTGTGGACATGCTGCAGTGTCTGCGCTTTCCTGGCCTGGCCACACCCCACACGCAGCCCTCTGGGCTGCTCGGCCCTGTGAGCGACTCTGTGGACACCTTCTTAGGATCTCTTGGGCCACGCAGCGAGCCAGCGGGACCCGCTTCCCTGCGGGCCAAGTTCCTGCCCCCATCGGTGGCCACAATCAAAGTGTCCGCAGAGCTTCTGAGGGCCGCCTTGGGGGACAGTCACACAGGTTGGTGGTGTTGGCTGGCTTCACTGTGGCCTCAGGGCCTGGGGACACGGGGCTCCTCCCTCTTCCAGGCCCCGCCCAAGCTCACTGCGGCACCCCTGTCCAGCAGGCACGTCCCTGGGCTGCGCCACCCTGCAGTGGCTCCTCGCTGAGAACACGGCCCTGGATGTCGTGCGGTCCCGACGGCTGTCCTCGGTCCAGGGAGTGGCCCCAGATGGCACTGACCTACACCTTACCATCCGAGAGGCAAGCGGGGGTCAGCCCTCCGGGGAGAGGCTTCTCCGAGTGGCATCCCGGAGCCAGCTGTGTCTCTGGGCTGCTTGAGAGGAATCGGGTCGTCGGTCCCCACCTTCCAGAGGTTTTCGATGTGCGCCGTCTGAGGACCGACTGTGCTGGAACAGCCTTTGCAGGGCTGTGGGGTCCCGATGGGGACCGGCCTGTGCTTCATGTGTGGGCCTCCACCCTGTGCGCAGCTGGCATTTGTGGTCTCAGTGTGGGCCGTAGGGGTCGTCCAGGCGCGGGCTGTCCACAGTGGGGTGGGCAGAGGGTCACTTGGCCATAGAGTAAGTGCCGTGGGTCTAGGTTCCCAGGGAACAGGACTCCTCCTGGACACACGTTCCCAACGAGCCACTGTTGATCGGCTGGCTGGTTTTTCTGATACAAGTTAACGTGGGGTGGGGAGACTCAGGCCTGGGAGTAGGGGGCCCCAGGGCCTCTTGAGGCAGGTGGAGCTGCCGTTGGGGTGGGGCAGGGCCGTGCATGGTTGGTGAGACTTGTCCTGTGTTGCAGGTGGCTGTGACCCACCTGTGCACAGCAGGGCCCATGCAGACCGTGGAGATCCAGGTGGAGAGCTCCTCTCTGGCCAGCCTGTGCAGTGCACACCATGCGGTCATCGGGCGTCTGCAGGTATGTGGGCCTGCTCGGGAAGGGGGGGCAGTGGTGGGAACATGGGCCTGTGGGCGATGGGGGCCGCCTGCATGGGGGTCGCAGGACCTGCTCCCACGTGCTGTGCAGGGGAGCTGTGGGCGCCCGGGAGGCGAGTGGGGGGGCTTTGCTGATTACTCTTCAGTAGCAGACACTGCCCCCCGGTGTGCTGGCAGCCCCCGCTGGGCTCCCGTGAGGCCCCTGGCCGCTAGATTAAAGGAGGACAGTGTGCGTGTTCCTGCCGCGGTCAGCTGCACGTCCCCGCGCTTGCCTGGGCGAGGAACCCCATGTGCGGAGAGGCCATGCACTGGGGCCTGCACGCCTCCTGTGCGCTAGGCGTGGGTCCCGGGCCGAGGGGCCTGCACTCTGAGCCTCCACATCTTTGCCAGGAAAGCAAGAGTGGCAGCACCCTCTCAACGGTGCTGGGGGCCGCGTTGCTGCTACTCAGGCGTAGGAGGCAGCGGCTACACCGCCATCTGGGGGCCGTAACTCCTGGGTCTGAGAGGGTCCCCCTGTTCCAGATGAAGTCTGTCACCTGGTGTCCTTGGCCGGGCAGAGCCCAGGCCCCAGGGTTGGCTGGCCCATCTCCTCCCGCCTCTTCTGACTGTGGCCCTGGTGGCCACAGAGGACTCTCCAGTGGCAGCACTCAGCCTCACCTGTGAACTTACCAATGCACATTCCCAGGCCCCACCCAGACCCTGAGAATCGGAGAATCTGCAGGCCAGGTTTTTAGGCTTTGACAAGGACCTGAGTGCTGCTGGTTTAGACTCACCGGTGCACCCAGGCAGGTGGGTGCCACTCAGGAGCCCGTGGCCACCGCAGCCACCCCGTGTGGCGCCATGATGGGCCCAATGCAGCACACGTAGCTCAGGAATGTAGTTCCGAGTGCCTCAAGCTGTCAGAGGAGGCTCTGCCCAACAGGGACACCCAGGCTGTCTCCAGACCCTGCCGAGCGTGAGCATGGTGGTCAGGAGGTGCGTGGTCAGTGTGATGCTGGGGGAAGGAGCGTGTTGACTGGACCCCCAGCAGGAGGGGCAGGTTAGTGGCCTGGTGTTGCCATGACAGCCACAGACGGGGCACAAACAGCAGGAATTCAGTGCTGGAGGCCAAGGTCTCTCTCCACGTCACGCAAACGGCTTCTCCCCATGTTTGCACGTAACTGTCTTCTGTGTCCTGATCGCTTGTTATTAGACTCGGCCCCTCCCACCCCCCCACATGAGCTCGCCCTACCTCGTTCATTTGCAGAGGCCTCATGTCCAAGTATAGTCTCTGAGCCGCTGGGGGCAGCACTCCCAGGTGAATTTGGCTCCTAATAGGGAGGGCTGCAGATGCTTCCTTGAGGGGCATCCTCACACGGGCTGCACACCCCAGTCTGTCCTCCGTCAGCTGACGCCCTGCTCCCCGTGACGGGAGTGTACCTGAGAACCGTTTGTATTCTCCTGGCCACTCAGTGTTTGGGGGACCCTGCCAGATGTGCAGGGCCTGCCACAGAGGCCAACGGGGGCCTTGCTGCCTAATGCTGTCTGGGAACTTGGATCTGAGCCCCCGGGAGCTGCCTGGGCTTCCCCTGGAATGCGGGACAAGAACCAGCCCCACAGCAGGCTGTGCCAAGGGGATGTGCCAATGGGGCAGGTTGGGTGGCCCCCTTGAGGGCAGTAGGCACCAGGCCTGGGGCGAAGAATGGGAGATGGGGTGGTGGAAGGTGGCTCTGTGGGGATGGGGGGGACAGGAACTTAGGAGAAAGTGACTTCCAAGTCCTTCACTGTCAGGCTGGGGCTGGAGCGGAAGACACAGAGGGGCCCTTGGAGGTGGTGGTGCAGTGCTGAAGGACAGGTGCCAGGAGCCCTGGGCGCCAGCTCCAGATGGGGGAGCATCCTCTCCAGCCACCCGCCCCTTGTCCGCCCCTGCCCCCAGAGGATGGTCGTGGAGCAGGCTGCCCAGAGCTCCAGCCCACCTGATCTCCGTGTGCAGTATCTCCGCCAGATCCATATCAACCATGAGGTGAGGCCCCTCCAGCTCCCGTCCACGGAGCCTCCCAGCAGCCTGGTCAGGGAGGACCATCCCTGGCTGGGATCCTCTGGGAGCACAGGTGTCACCCGGCACAGTGAGGGGCCTGCCCAGTCCTCAGCGTAGCATCGGGGCAGGGGGCGGGGTGGGTGCGGTTGCTTCTGTCTCCTGCCTTGCACCTCTTGCCAGTCCACTTTCACTAGGCCCCTCCTGTCACCGGGGGAGGGGGGCCTGGCTGCATGTCTCCTGCATTCCTAAGTCACCTGCCACATCCCAAGCAGGATTTGTGCATCATGGGTGTCCCCCAGGGGCCATGCCCAGCAGGGAGGTGGGGGCTCTGAGCTCTTGCCGCCTGCCCCCACCTGCAGACTCTGCTGCGGGAGGTGCAGGCCCTTCGGGACCGGCTGTGCACAGAGGATGAAGCCAGCTCCTGTGGCACCGCCGAGAGGCTCCTGCAGGTGTACGCGCAGCTCCGGAGCCCCAGCCTCCTCCTGCTGTGACACCTCATGGGCTCCGCCCCCTGCCACAAGCCAGGCGCCCTCGTGGCTTTACGGAGAGACACCCAGGGCACGAGAGGCTACTTCCCGCCTCCTGACCCTGGCTGTGGCTGTGGGGTGGGGGAAGGCAGGTGAGCTGGGCCACTGAATGGGACACGGGGCCCGCGACTGCTCCAGGGCGTGTGTAAAGCGCGTTCACAGGCACGGGGGCGGGGGGGGGGGGTGCTACGTGCGCCTGGGGCACTGGGCTGTGCCCTTGCGGCCCCGTCCGCCCTGGCCCGAGCCACCCCACAGCGTTCCTCTCCCTTGGACAGCTGCCCATGGCTCCCCGCAGCACCCGGTGGAGCTGGGCAGTCTCTGGCCTGGAGCCCTGGGACTGGATCAGCGGCCTCCCCTCCCCGCAGAAGTCGGGCTGCAGAGAAGGTTTCTGGGGGTCGGGACTTGTGGGTTTGTGTCTGTGACCGTTGCTCTTCCCACCGCCCCGCTGCCTGCCCACCCATGCGCAGACCCCTTTGTCCCCCTCAGGGCCCCTCAGCCCTGCGTGTGCCGCTGCTGAAGCTACCAGCTGGGACGCCGCCCCCTGTGGCTCCCACCCTCACCCAGTAGGTGCTCCCGGCCGGGGCTGCGCCCAGCGCCCAGCACTGTGCATTGTTTCCAGGGCCCCTCACGGTGGGCTGCAGCCCCCCAGCTGCCTCCCTGTGGTGCTGGTGCAGCTAGCAGTGGGGGGGTGAACCCCCTTTGGACTTGACATGGTGCTGTCCTGCGCATGCGGGAGCTGCGAGGCTCCTCTGCTGCAGAACAAGTGTGCTCTCTGGGTCGAGCTGCCTCGGCTTCTGGGTGTGTCTGTCTGGGGCGGCCGCTCTGAGTTGCATTTCTGGGCCTCCCCAGGGGTGTGCTTGGATGAACCCTGCCTTGGTCTTTCCACGGTCGTGGGGGCCGGTAGGGGTCCCCCAGCACTGGGGCGAAGTGCCCACCTGGCCTGCGGGGCATGCGAGTCCCTCAACCCCAAGGAGGGAGAGGGGCCGGTGGGGAGTCCAGGTACGAGTCAGGAGAGTGGGTGGCCGCCACACAGACTGCACGCCGGAGGTTGGGCGGTGCTGGGCACGGATGCGGGGTGTGGGCCGAGCGGCGCTGGACGCACGTCCCCCAGCCCCGGGCTTCACTGGGCTTCTCCTGGGCCCCACTCCCCACACAGGCAGCCTTGCTCGCCCCTGGCTCCTGCCGACACGGCTGACCCTGGCGAGGCGGGAGCACTCGTCCTCCGTGGGGCGGAGACGGGCGGAGACGCAGCAGTGGGGAGGGGTGCTCCGCCTGCCTGCTGGCAGGAGGCACCTGCTGGGGCGGGGTGGGGCAGGGCCGTCACGGGGGGCCCGCCACCTGGGGCCCGCCACCTGGTCTCCAGAAGAGGAGACCCACAACCCGGACACCTAGCCGGCTGAGAGGAGATAAAGTGGAATCTTGTGAAACCTTCATGAGCGAGGGGAGATGGGGGGGGGGGTGAGGACAAATGGGACACGGGACAGAGCTCGGCCGGAGCTTCCCTGGGAGCCTTGTGCCAGGGTGCCCGGTCGGCGCCCCATCAGGGACAAGACGCCACACTGAGCACCAGGGGTCCCTCAGCCGGTGCCCGCCGTGCGTGGCTCGCCTTCCCCCACACAGCCCCGGCCTCTCCTCCCAGGTGCAGGGGCGTCCCTACTGCCACCGCAGCTGGCCCCTCTGGGGACCCCGGGGCACTGCTCCCTGCCTCCCCTCCCCCGCTCAGCAAGGGTCTGAGGCCAAGTGCACCCTCAGGCAGAGGTCAGCAGAGGGCAGGCCTCACATTACTGGCGGCAAGCCCTGGGCGGGGGAGCCCCCAACCCTCCTGCCCTGGACGCCACCAGGGGGCAGCACAGGCTGTGGCTCAGGCAGCCACCTGTCTCCTCTGCGGCCTCTGGGCTCTGGTGTCTGGTCCTCGAAGGGTTAACTAAGCCCACCTTGACCCCTGGGTCCCCTCGGGTCCAGCTCCGCTGTCCTTAAGGCGGGGGTGGGGGGTGGGCAGTGAGGTCAGGAGCAGGCGGGGCTGAGGAGGGCGCTGGGGAGAGGCTGCGGGGAGGGGCGTCCCTTCCTCCCCGCTCTGGGCGCGTCCGTTCTGCGCTCCCTGCCTCGCAGGCCCTTCCCAAAGCACCCAGTCCCGACTGGGCCACGCCGGCTGGGCTCCCTTGGAGGGGGTTTTCAGGCCCCAGGCGTGGGGAGGGAACTTGGGCGTCTGGTCTCGTCCTCCCTTCGGGCCCTAGGCCACACGGCCGTGTCCCAGCCCCCAGGTTCCACGTCTCCCACTCGGCTCTTCTCTGATGGCCTGGGTCACCCAACCCAGCCAAGAGGCACTGGCCTGGGTGGGGGTCCATGGGGGCTGGCGAGTGCGTGGATGCCAGCTGGTGGACCACAGGCCTTGTCTTGGCATCCGTCCTGCTTGGGGCAAGGCGGGTGGAGGCTCTCTGGGGTCTGGGGGGGGTGAGAGCCACACGGGTGGGAGTGGGAGCCCGGGAGCCCCCTGTCTGGGCTGAGAGGGGCCTTCTCCCCAGGGTTGGCCGCTCACAGCCTGCTTGGGAGGGGTGGGGTCGCTTTCGCCTCCGGTGCGCGGGGGAGTCCCTAAGACCCTGCCCCCGGGGAGGAGAGCCGTCGGGGGGTACCTCATCCCCAGACCCTGTGAGCAGCCTACCCCCCAGCCCAGCTCCGCTCGGTCTCCGGGAGCCGCTGTGCGGTGCCCGCGCAGGGCGGGGCGGGGCCCAGGGGGTGCCGGGTGGCCCCTGCCCACAAGGGGACGGGGTGGGGCGGGGGTGTCCCGCCCGTTGGACCCGCCTCCCGGCCACGCTCGCCTGCCCTGGGTGTCCTGTGCTGAGGGACGGGGAGGTGCAGGGCCACGGCCGGGACCCCCCCCCCCCGGGGCAGAGGCGCCGGCCCTCCCCGCGCGAGCGGCGCCACGGAGCCCGCCAGCCGCTGCGTCACAGACACGGTTTAATGGGAGGACGGGCGCGCCGCCCGCTCAGTACTCCCAGAGCGCGAGCCCGGCCGGCGTGTCCGCGTCCGCGCGCAGCAGCCCGGAGGCGCCTCCGCGCAGGTACTTGCCGCTCCCCGCGCGGATGGCCAGGCGGCCGCGCTCGCGGAACTCGAAGAGGAAGTCCTCGGCGCGCTCGCCGTCGCTGCACACGCTGCCGTGGCTGCCGGTGTACCAGAACCCGCCGCCGCGGCCTGGGGGCGGGCCGGGGTCGGCGGGGGGCCTCCCCCCAGCCCCCACCCCCACCCGCGCCCTAAGCTCCGCTGCCCTGCGCCCCACGCACTCCGGTCCGTACCTCGGATTTGGTAGGCGCCGTCGCTGAAGCTCAGATGGAAGATCTCGTAGACGGAGCGGTTGGTGTCCAGCTGGTTGGAGCCACGCCGGTGGCAGATGAAGCCGTCCAGGCCCCGCAGCACGAGGATGGGCCGATTGATGAGCTTGAGGATGAACTGCTCGTCCTCACCTGGCGGGGAGTAGGGGCTGAGGGGCCACTGCCTGCCCACTGCCTTCCTGGGCTGGGTAGGGTGGGTGGGGCCTGGGGGCAGAGGGGGTCCATATCTGCCCTTGCCATGACCTCATGTGACCTTGGCAAGAGGCCTGCCGCCACCAAGCCCCAGGTTCCCCAAATATACAGTGGAGACAAGTTCTGGGCTGTGACTGCTCCTTGATGTCCACAGTGATTATCTGGACCAGCAAGTGTGACTCCTGCCAAGGGCCACCTGGGCAGTTGTACAGGGAGGAGGGGCCAATTCTTAGGTGACAGGGGTCTGTGGGCAGAGGGCCCAGCCCCAGTTCCCTGGGACTGAGGAGTGCTCACCCACAAAGTCGCTGGTGGCCGCCAGCTGTCCATTCTTCTTCATGCACACATAGCGCCCATTACTGGCCTTGAGGGCCACCCGCCGGCCACGCCACTCCACCTCAAACATGGTGTTGGCAGAACTGGGAAGGTCAGGGTAAAGTCCCCTCAGAGCAGCAGGACGTGGGGGAGCTCAGGGTCAGACTTTCTCATCCTCCTCCGGCCCAGCACCAAGCCCCGGGGGGAGAAGTGGACACACCCACCACCATTAAGAGCCTCCCCTCGCCCCAGTGGGCATTCTTTCTTGGCCAGGCTGCCACAGTGGTCCTCATGGTGGAGGTGCTGGTGCAGACGGAGGTGATGGTGGAGATGGAGGAGGCGTAGTGGTGGTGATCATGGTGGTGGGGGGGGAGGCGTGGTGATGGTGATCGTGGTGGTGCTGGTGAGTGGAAGTGCTGGAGGAGGCGTGGTGGTGGTGGAAGTGGTGGTGATGGAGGTGGTGATGGTGAGCGTGGTGGTGGTGGTGGTGGTGGAGATGGGGATGGTGCACTCACACCTGTGTGGCTGTGGCATGGATGCCCCCATGGGTGACGAGGGTCCAGTAGCCCCCGGTGCTGGAATAGAAGGTGCACTTCTTTGTCTCCTGGTCAATTTGCATCAAGAAGGTCTCATGATGCAGTTCTTCGTCTTGGTTGGCTGAGACGTTGACCCCTGGAGGGAGAATATGGGAAGCCCCTCGCGCCTCTCCCTGGGTGGGGGGTGGGGAGCAGAAAGATGGGGAAAAGCATGCTCTTGGGAAAACCCTGAAGGCAGAGAGGGTCTCATCTAGAACCCTTTGGAGTTAAGATTTGGAAGGCACTTCTTGGAGGGTAGGAGGCAGTGCCCATGGCCGTGTGGGCACACCGCAGACCCCTACATCCGGTTCCCTAAAGGTCCTTGGCCTAGCTCCTACCACAGCCCCAGGAGCCAGACCTTCTGTGCCAGCAAATTCCTTGCCTCTGCTAATCATCAGGTAATCTGCTTGCTGCTGCCCTCTCGACCCAGGACTTACACCAGCCTCTATAACTCCTAAGCCACTGGGTGGGCACAGTAGGGTCCCTCTTCTTCCCCAAGCCATGGCCCAGGGCACAGCTGGGGCCTGGGGTCCACTCCTGGGCACAGAGTAGAGGCCGATCCACTGTCCCCTCTCCAGCCCCCTTTTCACTTGTGTGGTCTCCTGGGGGTCCTGAGGGAGGGCAAGGCTGTCCAGGGCTCTGCCTGGAGTTCCTGGAAGGGAACTGGGGGCATCCATGCCCAGGGTGGGGAGCAGACGGCAGGCACTGGCATCTCTCTGGTATTTTCCCATAAACCACGCTCCTGATTCCGGTGATGTGGCAGATCACAGAGCTCGCCGAAGAGGCCGGGCTCCAGCATGTCCAGCTGGTGGAGCGGGAGGAAATGGGGGCCTGAGGGTCAGGGCCAGATCCTGTCCAGCCCCGTCCCCAGGAAGGTAGGGCGGGCACCAGGAGGGCCTATGCTGGAGAGGGTGAGACCTGCCGTCCTTCACCAGCTCCCAAGGCTGCTCCCTCCAAAGCCGCCCAGATAGGGATCTGTCTCCCTTCTTGCACGAATGCCCGCCATCCCGGCCGTCCCATCGGCAGCACTGAACTAGGTGAGCGCCTGATGCTTCGGGCATGTGATCAGCAGTTAATTCAGACAACAAAGACGGTCTGCCCGATGCCCGTGGGTGCCGGGGCCTTGACTGGGATGGCTCGTGGAGAAGGTGACACTGAAACAGACCAAGGAGGTGGGAGACCCGTCCCCGCGGGTGCTGAGGGCAGAAGGAGGAGAGGGCTCCTGAGTCGGGCTGCACACCTGCACCGCGGCCCCGCGGAGGCCGACCGCACTGGCATCCCCAGCATCGCCCCTCACACCCCCTCCAGACAGACTGTGGCCAAGGGGTTTCCAACTCACACAGCTGTCTGCTGGAATAGCAGAGCTGTCTTGTGACCACGAGGCCACCAGCCCGAGGTCAGAGCTGTCCCCCGTGAGCAGCTCCACAAGGAGGAGTGAAGGGTTTGAGGATGCCCCTGAGCCGGCGATGGTGTCCTCCCTGGGACCCCACCACCCCGTGCCTCCAGACTTCCGTTTATATGAGGTGACGTCCTCATGGCTTGAGCCACTGGGGACCGTTCTGTGAGCTCCACTGTGCCATCGAGGGCCAGCCAGGGTGCTCCCAGACACCCCATGCGGAAGAAGACAGGTTTGGGGGCTGCCTGGCCAGCAAAATTATTGGGATCAAGGCACCGGCACTTGGCAGAACCCGCAGCTCCAGCTGCCTCCTCTCCCGGACTGACAGGCCACAT
Source organism: Zalophus californianus (assembly GCF_009762305.2). Lineage (NCBI taxonomy): Eukaryota > Metazoa > Chordata > Mammalia > Carnivora > Otariidae > Zalophus > Zalophus californianus. The sequence goes on along the minus strand of NC_045610.1, from coordinate 61,380,827 downwards.
CCCGCTTCCTCAACCATTCACTGGCCAGTCAACACTGAACATCTGGGGGGGCAGGCCCCATGCCCTAGGGCTATTGCAAAGGAAGCGAGCAGGCGAACATGGGGTCCCTCTGGCCTCTACAGGGGAAGGCAGATCCCGTCCTTAGTAGGGGATGCCCCCGTGACAGAGACAGTCAGATGCAGGGGGTCCAGGGAAGCAAGAAGAGTCCATACGGCGCCGTCCCTCACCATCCCACCAGTAGAAGAGAAGGGGGGGCAGCCCAGCATGGGCAGGACCTGCCCTCCTGCCCCTCACGGCCGCGGGCCTGGGCACCGCTGTCCTGCGTTCCGCGGCTGTCCGGCGCGCCGTGGGCCCAGTGGTCCTGAGAAGGAACCCCTCCTCCTGACTCTGAAGCCAGCAGCCCTCCGCCGGGACCGCCACGCGTGGCCCAAGGCCCACCCACCTGCACCGTGTGCTGCCACCCACTGGCCACCACCCATGAGGGCACGATGATGCCACTACCCCAGGCGGGCCCCCGCACCGCGGTCGGCGTGGCTGGCCTGCCGCGCCCACGTTACCTTGCCGCACGGACACGTAGCGGTGGTTGGCGGCCACCAGCACCACCTGCGGGTGACTCTCCTCCAGGTCGAAGAGCTCATCCTTGCCCGGCCGCGTGCTGCGGCCTGCCCTGAGCGTGCCGGCAGGCCCCCCGGGTGCCAGGTAGCGGCCGTCACGGTCCTTGAAGGCCAGCTTGCCCGCCTTGACCCCGAGCGTGTAGCGGGCGTGGGGCTCGGGCCCCCCCACGAGGCGGCCGTCGCTGCGCAGGTAGCGGCCGTCACAGGACTGGAGGCAGTACTGCCGGTTCTGGAAGATGAGGGTGACGAGCGCGCCCACGCCCCAGGGCGTGTCGCTGTCGGCCGCCATCTCGTCCTCCTGCGGGCACAGGTGCACGTAGCGCCGGCGGCTCACGCTCAGCAGGTGCGCCTGCGGGTGGATGGCCAGGTGGACGGTCCACAGCTCGGCCGGGGAGATGGCCGTGGCGAAGCAGGACAGCCGGTCCTCGGTGCCGCCGAAGAAGCGGCCGTGCGGCTCCGACTGCAGCGCCCAGCGCCCGTCGGGCTGTGGCAGCACCAGGAAGCGGCAGTCACGGCCCGGCCGCTCCGCCTCGCAGGCCACGCGCCCGTCCTCCTGGGCGGACAGGTAGCGGCCCAGGTGGTTGCTGCGGAGCAGCACAGCGGCGCCCTGCCCCGGGTCAGGCTCCAGCACCCACGTCTGCTTCCTCTTGAGGCTGGGTGCCGAGGCGTTGACCTTGAAGCCGAAGCTCTCGGCCGTCAGGTAGCGGTCAGCATCATTGACGAGGCCAAACTGGATCTTCAGCACCTGGTGCAGGCCGTTGGTGGGCATCCTCAGAGCCGGCCCAGCGCCCCACGAGGGGCCTGGGAGGCTCTCTCCGCGTGCTCACGGCCCCCGAGGTCCCCCAGAGGCCCAGCCGGCGTCATGGACCCGCCGCCCTCTGAGCAGCGGCTGCAGGCCCGCGGGCGGCAGAGGGCGGGCGGAGGGCGGATCAGAGCTGTGCCGGCTTAGGGACAGCGGCTGCCTTGTGTTACCCCAGCTTGGATTTCAGCCGCTCGTGGCCTGCCCCAGCAGCCGGAGCCCCGGGGCCTGCAGGGGTGGAGAGCTCCGCCCGCCGAGGGCTGACCACCTCCCCGTCTTCACTGGCGGCTGCCCAGGCCTACAGCCCGAGCCCCGGGCCCCGCCTCCTGGCGCCTGCGCCTCTTGGGCTGCCTCCTGGTTGTCCCCCGCGTCAGGGCCCCCAGACCCACTGCACAGACCCAGCAGCCCAGCCCCGCTGCTCCCCAATGCAGAGGAAGCTGCCCGGTGGAAAACTCAGCGAGGCCGCAACCCGATCACAGCACTCCACCCTCAGCAGCCGCCAGATCCTCGGCCAGATCCAGTTACCGCTTCTCTGATTCCTGGGGCCAGGAGCCCGGCAAGGCCCCCCAACTCAGGCAGCCTGGAGCTGGAGTCCCATACCGTCCCCCTCGGCCACTCCTCGGCTGCAGCCTGCAGCCCTGGGCCCAACACCTCCCCCAGGGTGGCCTGGGCTAGGAACGTGACAGCCAGGGGTCACGGTGCCAGGGAGCGTCCGGGTGTGCCCAGGCGCCCCCATCCTGGCACCCGTGGCACCCCGGCCCGAGCCAGGGTCGCACTCACATCAGGCCAGGAGGCCTGGCTCTGTGGGACCGGGAGAGGGCCCCTGGACCGCCCGAAGGCCCACGCAGCGGGAAGGTGACACAAGAGCGTGAGCAGGTATCATCCTGAAGGCGGCGGGCTGTCGGACCCGGGGTCAGAGGACCAGGCCTTGGGCTGACCCCTGTGCCGTAAGCACCTCAAGGAGCCCACGAGGCTGCTTCCCTTTCCCTGGGTGAGCTAGAGTGAAGCCAACCTTGCTGCGTGGGCCTGGGACCCCTATTCTGTTGGGGTTCGTGTTGCTGGGGCGACTGGCCGGACTTGCAGCATCTTTACAGGGTCTGGTCCTGGGGGGTTTGTGGGGCAGAGCCCTCTCAGCAGAGAGATGTGGCTAGCAGGCTAGGAGAGGCCGGAAGCTGGCCACCCCTGACCCCAGCACCTCCCAGGGCCAGCCACTGGGACCACCTGGCTAGACTCCCTCCCCGCTGAGCCCAGGGGGGCCGTCTTCGGGGACCCGCAAGGGGCCTGCTCAGCCGCACCCTGCCCGTCTATCTCCTGCACCTGCCTCAGGGGCTGGGAGCCAAGTAGTGAAACCAGAGCTGCCCGGCCTGGGCCTGGGCCAGCCTCGGTGCCCTCTTCCTCACTGCAGCGTGTGACCCTCAGGCTTCCCTCGGGGAATGGGCTCGGGGCCATGGGCATTTCCAGCCACAGCCTCATGGGCCCTTGATGCCGCAGGCAGCTCTGCTCCACCCCTCAGGGGTCCTTCCTCCATTCTCTGAGCCCTGGGCAGCAGCCCTGCCAGGCACAGGGAGACCCTGAGGGCCGGAGTGGGATTCTGGGAGACACACCTGGGCACCGATCCCCCTAATAGCACCGTGCACGCTGCGGGGTGGTCATTGGGGCTGGTCTAGTGCTCCCTGACAGCTAGCACTGTCCATCTCTGCGGCCCCCAACGTTGATGGGGCACCACCTGTGTGCCCGGCTGGGCTGCGTGCCAGGCGCCCACTGGCAGGGAGATGCCATCTGGGGTAGCATCCCCTCCCCACGGAGAATGCCCTTATAAGATCCTCCAAGTCCCAGGGGCCCAGGCCTAGCCTCGATGCCAGGCACACGTCCCTGGTTTGGGGGTACGAGCCACGATGCTGATACCTGTTTCTCGCTGGATCTCACTCTGCCACCTCCCAGGGTTGCAGGAACACCCGCGGAGCAGGTGGCTCAGTGGCGCTGCTCTGTTCCTCTGTGCACGGAGGGCCTGGGGCAGCTGTGCCCACTGTGCCCCCAACTCCCACCCAGGCTCCGGAGGAGCCCGGGATGCCCAATTGGCATGAAGGTCTCAGTAGCACGGACTGGCACTGCCAGGGTGTTCATGGGCATCCCGTGCCCAGTGGGAGGAAGCCCAGCTGCCAGGCGCTAAGTGGGCCTGGCTCCAGGCAGCCTCTCGCTGGCAGAGCCAGAAGTGGCTGTGGTCTCTCGGTTCGGGGCGGGCATGGTGTGGGGCTGCCTGGCACTGACTCACAGTGTGAGCTAAGGGGGGACCTCTCAGGCCCCAAGGGGACCCTGAGAGGTGGGCCTCCCAGCCCAGGCTTCCTTGGAGGGAGGGAGGGAGGTTGCATGGATTGCCCCCCACACCTCCCAGGACCCAAGCCCTGAGCCCAGATGCCTGCTAGGGGTCACGTCTGGATCCCCTGTAAGGCTCTGGTGCACAGTAGGTACGGGGAACATCCGGTGTGATGCACTGAGCCTCTGCAGGGAGGTGAGGCAGTGTGCATGCTGGTGCGGGCCTGCATGTAAAGGTGCACACGAGTGGGGCAGGACAGAGGGAGCCATGGTCAGTGGCTGGACCAGCCCTGGTCCTGGAAAAGCTTCCCTGGATCCCAACCCTAACCTGCTCATGGCCACCCAGCATGACGACCAGGTTGTGTACAGCACAAGGGAATCCGTGTCAGGGGCTACTTGTGAGAGCCTGTGGTGGGCTGTGTCCTCAGCTGTGTCCTCAGGGACACACATGTCCCTGGCCAGAGGGGTCCACACAGCCACCCACGAGGGGCACACAAGGCCGATGGCCTGTCCAGGATGCCCTCGGGGGCATCCAAAGTCACTTGACCCACTCACCTCTGGACCTGCCCTCCTGGGGGACGGGGTGTGTACCCCGTGTGTGTGCATTGCCCTGGGCCATCGTCTGCCACCACTGGACAAGGCCTGAGGACCGGTGTCAGGCTGCCTGATGCGCCCACTTCAACATACATAACTTTCCCTCCTGGGCACAGAGAGGCCATCCAGGCAAGCAGCACCCCTGGACCCCCACTTCGGGGAGTGGTCAGCCACCCATGGACCCAGCTGGCTGGAGCTGGGCCTAGAAGGCAGAGGTCACTCCAGCTCTCGGAAGCTCCCAGCAGCCAAGGGTGGGGCAGATCCTTGGCCTCCTGCCTGTTTTAGGGAGGTCCAGCCGAGGCCAGGAGGAGAGAGGGCCCTGAGGCCCCCAGCCCCCTGGCATCTACCCAGGAGCTCTCAGGAAACTGTTCCTCCCCCTGGGATGCTGGGGGATGGGCAGGCCTGGCCACTTGCAGGCCCCCCGCCGCCCCCAGCCAGGCCCCTGGAGGGCAACCAGGGAAAGGACTCCCAGTTCCGCATATCTAGACTGCTGGCCTTGGATGCTGCGCCCCGCCTGGGCTCCTGCCCAGCATGCTGCGTGCTGCCATGGCGACTGGCGCGTGTACCAAGCTGGATGCCCGAGCAACACTGCTGCTGGTGGCGGGAGCTGGCACGGGCCCCACGTGCGTGCCGGCTGGGGGAAGGGGTGGCTCCCCACTCGGGCTGGCCTGGCAGTGGCCCAGGATGGAGAGACCCCCCCCAGGGCCACACCTGTCCCAGACCCAGGTCCTGGCCCCCTGCTTGAGCAATGCCCGCTGTGCCCCTCCTTCCCCACAGGCCAGCGAGTCTCTGGGAATTACTCCACACAGAGGAAACCCCCAAGACCCCGCCCTGCTTTCCTGCCCCCTCGGCCCCAGGTACTGTGCCCTCCCATGGCCAGGCCACTCTGGCAGGCCCCCTTCTGGGCCTCTGCCCCTAGGGCGAGGCCAGGGCTTTCCTGCTGGCCCAGGCACTGCTGGCCCGGCCCCAAGGCCCTGATTCCCCTGCTCCCAGGCCCAGCGTCGGTTCCTGGGGCCCAGCTTGGCCAGCGCCGTGGGCCCAGCCTCCTGCATTGTTCCTGAAAACAGGCCCGGGGCTTGGCTGCCTCATGATTTTTTCATGGCGGAGCTCGGCCGCTCTGAAGTTCCACTTACATGGGCAGGCGGGGCCTGGGTTGGTTTACTGGAGGCTTGCAGGCGGTTTAGGGTGACAGGCTTCCTTCTGCAGGGCAGGAGCGAGAGGGCAGTGTTGGAATGAAGAGTGTGGGGAGGGGGCTCCGCATCTCACACAGCCCGCTCCACATGAAAATGCACCCACCCCCTCTCCCCTTCCCCACCATCTGGACCCCCCAAGACCCCTCCCTTCCCTCACGGTCCCCAGCCCCACTCCCATCCCCCACTCCCATCCCCCACCCCTCCTGAAGGCAGGGCAGCTCATGAAATACTGGTTTTGGCGGACTCCTCTCCTGCCTGGCCCACCCCCTTGCCCTTGAAGGGAAGCTGGGGGGGCTGGGGGGGCTGGGGGGGCAGCCCCCCCCGCCGTGCTGTCTGGGTAGAAAGCTGCTATAGTCTCCTGGCTCTTGTCTCTTGTAAAATCATAAAGTCCTGGGGAGGGGGTGGTTATTTCTGGAGGGGAGGGGAGGGGGGGACCAAGGCCTCTGAGCCCTGCCAGGAGTCCCAGGGCCCCAGCGAGGCTGAAAGTCCCTGAAGGGGCCCTGAAGGCAGGACGGGGCATCTCAGCCCAGATGCCCTGCAACCAATGTGGTCATCCAACACCCAAACCCCAGGACCTTTGCATATTGCTAGAACAAGAGGGGAGCATTCACAAGAATGTCTCAGAGTAAGTCCCTGGCAGCACGGGGCTCAGAAGCAGGACCAGATCAACTCCAAGAAACTAGATGGCTATTTTACTGTCCACCTGGGCTTCAAGACACACCCGGCGCGGGCAGTTGGGAGCCCCCATCTCTGCAGGTGACTGGGCCGCCTCTGCGCACCCCAGCCTTCCCGTGCAACCGTGCACACACGTGCACCGCAGCTGTGCACAGGGGCGCAGCCCGTCATGACGGAACCAGACCCCTCCCACCAACCATCACAGGCACATACTAAGTACCTACTGTGTGCCTGCAACCTCGCTAGAGACCCAGAAGGAACTTCTGGGACCAAACAGGAATGGAGCGGTTCCTTGTCCTACAGCGGGAAAGGCTGCGCAAGTGCTCACCTTCCTCTGTTGGACAGCCCCCGGGGGAGGGGGTTGGGGGGGGACAGCGCCAAGCACCAGCCCGAGGCCTCGGTGCTGGTCTGCTTCCCGGGAAAACCCGCACACGCCTAGGTGCTGCTCCGAGTGGTGGGCGAGTGAGAGAGAAGCCTAGCGGATGTAGCAGGGGACGGTCCGTGACGCCTGGGTGACCCAGGTGGCCCCGGACTAAGCGGGGGCAACTGCTGTTGGAGATACAGAGGAGAAAGGCAGCGGCCTGTCCACGGCCGCACGTGGGCCGCCGCGCTGTCGTTCTGTAGGACGATGCCCTGTTCTCAGGAAACACGCGCTGCGATAGGAAGCCTAGAGGGCGGAATGTCTGAGACCAGCTCCCAAAAGGTTCAGACGTGAAAAGACAGATAAAAAGAACAATAAGGCAAGTGTGGTAAATGTTAGAAAGTTAGTAAGTTTGAAATTATCCCAAAACAAAAGGGTTAAAAACTATAATAACTGGGATAAAAAAATCCCATTGCAGGGTCAGAAGAAGTCAAAGAAATATCCCAGAAAGCTGGGGGAGAAACAGGTCAAAGAAACAGTAACAGTATTAAAGGCCTCGTGGAAGAGATAGGAACACCCCATTATCAGAAATCCCAAAGGAAAAACAAAACAAAACAAAACAGGAAAGAAACTGAAAGAAAGAATGCAAGAAATTTCCCAAGAGCTGAAGGCCACTGTGTGCCCAGGGGCTGGAAGTGGCCGGGACAAGAAGGGGACTTCACCAAAAGCACAGCCAGAAATGTCACGGCAGCAGAAATGGAAAGAAAGGCCTAAAACCTCACAGAGAAACACGAAACAACCCTGGGTACTGGGCCAGAACTCCAATGATACCCATTTCCCCAAAATAGTCTAAGAAGAGACAGGGGGTCAGGCCTTCAAAATCCAAGGGCACACTTCCAGCATGGAATTCCCTCCCTCCCCAAACTACCCTCCCCAGGTAGGGTAACTCAGGTGTGCAGGTGCGCAAACCCGAAACCATACTTACAGGGCCCTGCCTCCCCTCCCCAGCTGGGTGGCCCACCAAACTCAATCCAGCCCCGTGTCAAGTGGGGCCTGGCAGGAGGGCGCCGGGGAAGGCGCTCAGCACGGCACAGTGGCAGCTTCACTCCGGATGCTTATGGGGAGGGGCCGCTCCTGGGGGGGGGGCAAGCAACGATTCACTCCCACAGTCCCACGTGGACGCACCTGCTGGGGCCAACCCACCTGTCAGCCAGGGAGGCGGATTGGCCTCCGGCTGCGCAAGAGCATCATCTGTCCCTCCCCCAGAAGGACCTGAGCCCAGTCTGGCTGCCTCCGCCCTCCACCACTCCACCTTCAGGTCCACCTCTGTTCCCCCAGGGGCATTCTGTGGCTCCTACCCCACCCCAGGGCATTCTGTGGCTCCCCACTGCCCTGGTGTGGCACTCCAGTGCTCACTCCCAACTTCCTGGGGTGGCCGTGCAGCTCACAGCCCTGGGACTGCGCCTGGAGAAGTGGAATCGGCTCACTGCCCCCCCCCGCCCTCCCCCCCCCCCATAGCCAGCGGGGTGAGTAAGGAGCTGGCTTTAGAGTCCGTGGCTGCAATCCTGGCTCCGCCTTTCCTGCTGTGTGACCTGGAACCTGCCTCAGCCTGGGAGCCCCCTCTCCTTCTCTCTGAATTGGTTATCAATGCCATCTGCCTGGGGGGGGGGCTAGCTGTGGAAATAACTGAGCCTGCCCAGGAAGCAGACTGCATACGGCAGCTGGGACGCCCACATCTCCATCCCCTGGGCCCCAGCCCTGTGTATTCAACGGATGCACGTCAGGTCCAGGTCCCCCGGGCTTGAGGGTGGACCGAAAGTGCCTGGGCGTCAGGGTGGGCTGGCCCCGGCTGGCTGAGTCGAGGCCCTGGCCCTCCCCTCTTCCGTGGCCCGGGTGCCGACTGACCCCAATCGCACCCTCTGTCCCTGCGTCAGCACTGGCTGAGGTCAGCGGCCACTCCCATCACTCTCTGGCGGCAGTGACTCAGGGGCTGGCCGGCAGTGCCGGGCGCCGCCCCAACCCCGTCAGTGGCTGTGGGGGGGGTCCCTCCGGCACACACAGGTGCAGCCCCGACTCCTCGCCCAGCCCCAGGCTCCCGGCCCCGCTAGCGGGTCCCACCTGGCGGCCCACCTGGGCATAGCACCGGGCCCGCCTCGGAGCCGGGCGCCATCTCCCGGCCCAGGCCGTCAAGCTCGCTGCCCCTGGGGCGTGGCCCGGTGCCCAGCCGGTGCCCCACCCGGGGAGGTGCGTGCCGAGTCCCTAGGGGCCAGGGTGCCGCGCCTGCCGCACCCCACCGAGGCGGAGGAGATGGGGGTGCGATGTGGGGGAAGGGGCCCCGGTGCCGGGTCCGAAAGCAGCTAACAGAGGGAGCGCAGAAGGGCTGCGGGTGGCAGGGCCGCCATGTGGCCGGCCCTGCTCGCATCCCCGGAGACCGGGCAGATCCGGACAGGTCAGGGCGCCCCAGGTCTCCGGCCTCAGTTTGCGCCGCCTCTGGGGTAGCCTCTTCCGCGCTCGGCCGCCCACGGGTTTTCCGTCCGGGGTCACTAGCGCTGACCTCAAAGGGCGCGGGCAAAGCTAGAGCCCGGACCCAGCTCCTGCTGGGCGGGGGAAGCGGGGGCGCGAGGACTTGTGGCCCGGGCACCGCCCCCTGACCGAACTGGGACACGTGGCCCCGGGCGCGGCCTGGGAGCGAGCGCCCGGAGGCCCACCCACCGGGGCTCCTCCGCGCCCCTCAGCGGCGGACCCTCGCTCCCCGGCCCGCGCCCAGCCAACGGCGGGGTGGGCGGGGCCGAGCGTAGCCACGCCCGTCCCTCGCCGGACCCGCCCCCGGAGCGCCGCGAGCCTTTCCTGGGAAGCCGGGCAGAGGTAGGAGGGCTCTGCGAAAGACCCGGTGACCCGACCGGGGCCCCGGCTCGACCCCAGCCCGGCCCTGCCTCCTCCCACTCTGCCAGGCCTCGGGACAGTGGCGGGGAGGACGGAGCGCCCAGAGCCCCGTCCTCCGCCCGTGTTCCCGCCCTGATCCGCCTCCTAGTCCTTGGAGTGGCGCCAGGCGTCCTGGGGGTGGGGACACCTGCCGCGCGGGGCCCTGACCTAGTCTAAGTGAGGAGAGCTCGGCCGGCCGGGCGCGCTCCCCAAAATCCGGAGCCCGAGCGGGAGGTACGGGGTCGGCCTGAACCTTCTCTGTGCCTTTCCCCACCACCTCAGCACTGTCCGCTGCAGCCCCGAGAGCCAACCAGCGCCGGGGGAGGGAGGTGCGGGTACAGGGTCCCAGGGGGGCAGTCAGACCTTGGGGCTCCCTTCCTTCTCAGCCCAAGACACATGTCCCCCTTTTTGCTCACTGGAGTCAGTGTACGGGGACCGCAGGGCCAGCCCCTCAAGGAAGGTCCCTCCAGGGCTGGGAGCCCCTCCCTCTTCATTCCTTCTGCCTCCCTCCCTCCATGCTCTCTGCTGCCCTGTAGGTGCCAGGCTCTATTCCAGTCACAGGGGACACCAGCTTCACCATTGTGCCCTGGGAACCTACACTCTGGGGCAGAGGGTGGGGACAGTGAAGAACCACTACTCAGGGAGGAGGTGGGGAGACTGGACCTGAGGCCAGTGCAGGGCCTCGAGGCCTGCAGGGAAGAGGCAGCCCAACTGGAAGAATTTTTCTGGCAGAGGAACAGCCAGGCACTAGCTTGGGGTTGGGAGGGCAGTGAGCAAGGGATGCAGTAGGTGAAGGGTGGGGTCAGGCAGAGCCCACCACCAGAGCTTCCGGCAGCAGGAGCAGGGGGACCTGATTGGCAACATTAATGGTGGGGAAGTAGGAGGCAGGCAGCTGGGCTGGACAGACAGCAGGGCAGGTATGCTGTTGCCAGGCCGGCTGGCACCCCTGTTTCTGGCTTTAGCCACCTGCAGAGGTGGGACCATGTGAAGAAGCCGGAGGCCTGGACTCCTGGGTTTAACCCCTGGTTTGCCATTGCAGATTGTGGCTGCAGCTCACTTAGGGTAAGAACTCTGTCCGAACGAGAGTGGTGACCTCTGGGGGAGGCAGCTGTGGGGGGGGCCCATGCTGCATCCGAGACATAATCATTCTTGGCAGTGTGTGCAGCAAAGGTGAGGAGCAGACAGACTGAGCACTACTGGATGGACCCCCGTGTTGGGGCCTGCACCCCCACCCCGTGGTATAGGGAGCGTGTCTGCTGAGGCCCAGGGAAGTGAGGCCTAGAAATGTGTCCTCAGAAGCAAAGCAAGGAGCCAACTGCTCCATCAAAGGCCACCGCTCCCAGGAATCTTGGGCCTGACACACAGAGGGGCTGAGTGTCTCTTAACCAAAAATTGAAACACTGGGATGTCAAAGCCAGAGGCCGGGAAAACAGCAGTGAGGGCCTTGGGGGTGGGGGGTGGGGTGGGGAGATTCACAAGGCTGCCCCATGGCCTCCTGTCCCTAGACCTGTCGTCCAGTGCAGGAGGACCACCAGCCTCGGAGCCTCTGATAGGCCGCACTACCTTCATGTCACTAGACCACTTCTTTAGGGAAACTGAGGCATGGGGAGGGCACAGCTGGCATAGGGCTGAGCCTGGCCCAGAGCCCAGGTCCTGACTCTTAGCCCGCTGCTCTTCTAGGGGCCTCCGTGGCTCCTGCTACACCAGGGTGTGGAGAGAAACTCCCCTGGGGCCTGTCTTTGACAAGCCTGGAACCCTCCTCTGCCGGAACAGGGGTAGTGCAGGACTCCTGGCCTGGGTGTCTCTGCACACCTGACTCCCCACACCGCGAGCCTGTTTCCCCACCTGTAACATGGCATAGTTTCGTGGTACCTGCCCAGGTGGCAAGAAGAGGACAGTGCACGGAGGCCTGGCCCAGGGCTCCCTGGAGCAGGACAGAGGGGTGGTGATGAGCCCACGGCACCTGGCACAGCGTGCATGGGACCAAGTCACCAGCCAGCCGCCAGGAGGCTTCACTTCCAGCTGTGCTGCAGTGTGCACAGCGCTGGCGGGCGAACGAGCCCCGGCTGGGCACTAGTCCAGACACAGAAGTATGTGGCTCTGACCTTGCCCTTGGACTTGAAACTCAGAGGCAAGCAGGCCAAGCCAGCAGGAACCTGGCCTTGCATACCAGGGCAGCCCTCAGGACCACTGTTTGAAACAGACTGCACGGCTGAAGCCTGCTCCCCTCCCCTCCCCTCCCGAGGGAGCCTGCCCAGGGCCCTGCAGGTGGCTTTAGACGACAGAAGCATCTTCAAGGATTTGATCTGTCCACGGGCCAGGAGAATAAGACAGTGACCTAAGGATAGAGAAACTGGTCTTCCTTGGGTTTTCTGAAATGAAGTTTTTATTATGAGACAATTTTAAATTTACAGAAAAGTAGCAAAGACCGTCCAAGCTTTGCTGTAGGCTCCCCACTCAGTTTCCCTATTGTAACAACTTGGGCCTGCGTGGTTGATCTGTCATCGAGACTAACTTTGGCACTTGGTATTAAACTCCACACTTTCCTCGGACCTCACCGGTTCCTCTGTTCCAGGATCCAACTCAGGTTCCCACATTGCATTTGGATGGAGAAGGAAAGGCATTCCAGGCAGGTGGAATGGCAGCGGCACAGGCTAGGAGCAGTGGCCCATTACCTACCCTGTCTGCCTGACAAGTAATGACTAGTTGGGAGGTGGCTAGAGGTGGGAGGCAAGCAGGGGTGAGGGAGAGTGAGTTTGGGGCAGGGCGGGGGGTGGGGTGCTGGTGGGCTGCAGGCCATGCTCCCAGGTGCAGAGGTCCTAGGCGCAGGGAGATGACAGGCTGGTGTGGGTTGCCAGGCAGTGCCCAGGACTGGAGCGCTAACTCTCAGCTCCACCAGTTACCTGCAAGGTGATACCACTTCCCTGCCCCGCTATTTTCTCAGCCATTAAATGTATGGGAGATAAAATGAGACGCAGCAAAGTCACAGTAAATCCCCTAAAGCCAGCAATGAGCTAGGAAAAAAAAAAAAAAATCACATCATTTCTCTGAGCCCCAAGCTTGTCCTCAAGATGGAAAGGACGCACCCGCTTTTGGGCAGGAGGGCAAGTGCAGACTCTCTCCCTCCTGCCCAGAGCTTCCCTGCTCGCCGGAGCCAGGGGCTGCTGCGTCCTCGCGGTCCCCTCCCCAGGGACGCCAGGCCCTCTCCCGCTCCGGGCGGGGTGGGGACGGCCCTGAGCTTCCAAGAGCACAGCCCCGAGGTGACCTTGGCCGAGGCCTCGTACTGCCCCGTTGCAAAACAGAAAAAGCACAGTGCAGAAGGCGGTGCTCCCCCATCCCCCTGCGCCGGGCCAGCGGGCCCAGTTCTACCAGGCGCCGGGCCCCACCGCGTCCACGTATCCCTGGCTTCCGGTGGTGCTTCCCAGAAGGTTACTCCCCTCCTCCCCAGCCAGGCATCGAGCCCCGCATCCACCCCCCCAACCTCCTGCGGCCACCGGACCCGGGGCGGGGGGGGAGGCACACGGAGCCCCACCCCCACTGTCGCGGCCAGGCCTGCCGCGGAGCTGCGGGCTCGCGGGGAGCCGGGGGTGCGGGTGGGGGACGGCGGCTGCCCCCTCCGCTCCCGCCCCGCCCCGGCCGCCCGCCACCGCCCCTTTGTTCCGCTGGCCAATCGGCGGCCTCCTTGACTAAATAAGGCGAGGAGCGCGCCCAGCGCCCCCAGTCCGTTACTTCCACCCCCGCCCGGCCGGTGACTCAGGGCCGGCGGCGGGCGGGGACGGGGCTGCCCGGGCCGCGGCTTCCCGGGCGGCGGGCGGGGCTCCGGCGGCGCCGAAATCGCCAAATATGGCCGCACCGCGCCGCGCGTGCCACCGCCCGCCGCCGCACACCTGCGGCCGCACCTTGTCGTTCCCACCTCCCCGCCCCCCCCGCCGGTGACACACCGCGGAAGAGGAAGTAGCGCCCGGCCCTCCCCCGCAGCCCGGCGCCGCGGGTGGGGGGGGGGTAGGGCCGGGCTCCCGGGCCCCGCCCCACTCACCTCCGCGACCCTGGGGCTGAGCGCCCGGCTTCCCGCGGACTGCAAGGTGCGGAGGGAGGCAGGGGGGCGGGGACAGAGGTCTGTGGGTGTCCGCTCCCTCCCCATCTGTTCCCAGAAGTGGCTACCCCTTCGGGCACGCCAGACAAAGGAGTGCTGGGGGAGCTGGAGTTGGAGGAGAGACAGGTGCCCCCCAGCCAGAGGCCCGAGTGGAATCGTGGAGTGGGCGGACACAGGACGTGGAGACCTTAGCACTTCCCACCTTCCCTGTGTCCTGTGTGTGACATCTTGGGAGCCCCAAGTGGAAGTCATCCTTACATCACGGACACCCCCACCTGGGGGTTGTCCTCAGGCCGTGATTGTGCCCACGGGCGCGAGTGGCCGCGAGTATGGATGGGTTTTACGGAGGCCCGGCCCGGGGTTCTCCCATAGGTGGGGCACACACCTGACGAACAGCAGCCCTACCCCTGAAAAGCCTGGGGAGTCGGGGACCCAGCTAGTCCTGGGGGCACGGGTGGCCACAGACAAGGCCATGGTGTCTGGGGCACTGCAGTCCCCAGGTGAGCTGGGCAGCTGCTTTACCTTCTGGGCCCATGGTCCTCATCCACAGACGGCCACCAGCTCACCTTGCAGGGCTCTAGGGGAGGCTGGCCCCGCCCCCCACGGTCAGACACCTGCCCGGGTCAAGCTGAGCGCCCCGGAGACCTTGTGCGAGTCCCTGGCCTCACTCGGCCCGGCCCCACCGCCACCACTCTCGGCCCGGTGCTCTTCCCCACGCCTCCTCTGACGTTTCATTCTGAGCACTTCCAAAAGCTTACAAATCAGCCCAAAGAAATCATAGTCTTTGGTTCCTCTCTGGGCATAACCAAAACACTGGCGCCAGCAGGTGCGGCTAGGACCCTGCTCGCGAGGCCTGGTCTTCCAGCTCAGGCTCCTGGGGAGAAGGGGACGCCCTGGACCCGGGAGGACACACAGCCCCAGGGCAGCCGGGCGGGGCCGGCCTGTTGGCGACCCGGCGTCGGGCAGCAGCGGGACGGCCTGGTCCCCCTCCCACCCTGGCTCTCTCTAGTATCGTAAGCAGAGGGTGCCCACCAACTCTAGGGGAGAGCCGACCGTCCGCACAGTCAAAACGTCCTTTTCCTGCCTCAGTTTCCTTATAATGTGCACAGAAGCTTAAAACAAAACAAAGCCCTCCCCAGTGGATGGGGGGATGGCCCCAAACCCCGAGTAGAGCCCGCTCCTGGGGACAATCGGGCCTGCGGTTTGAGAGGCAGGAAGCGTCGGCGGCGGCCGGAACGAAGCCTCTGTCTCCGCACCGCCAGGGACCCCAGGCAGGGCGCCCCCTCCTCCGGCGGAGGGACCTGCGCGGTGGTTGGCCACGATGGGGGACAGGCGGCTCCCAGGCCTCATCACGGAGACGAGGTCACCACTCCTCGGGGCCGCGGGGCCCAGGGCGCCGCAAGGGCGACCGGCGGGGAGCCCCCGCCCGCCCCTCCCCCAGCCCGGCGTCGGCCTGCGCAGCCCACGCTCTCTGAGGAGCCTCGGGGTGCAGCTCGCAGGGGGCGCGCGGGGGCAAAGCCCCCCACCCGTGGGGCCGGGCGGCGGGGACACACCCCGGCTTGGGGCGCGGCCGAGCCCTGGGCCAGGCAGTTTCGGGGTGCAGCCGGGCCCTCCCCCACAGCATAGCAGTCCCGGGGCGGGGCTGGCCAGTCGGACCCGCAGTCCGGCCCGCGACCCCCGGGGAACACCCGCCCGCCCTGCCCGCGCGCGGGGTCCGCGCGGGGTCTCGCGCGCGGGGTCCGGAGCGCGCGGGGGCGGCGCGGGCGGGGCCGTTGGGGGCGGTGCGGGCGGGGGGCGGTGCCGGGCACGGGGCCCCACGTGTCCCGGCCGGGCGAGCCAATGGGCGCCCGGCGTTCGGAAAGATCGCCATATATGGACATGTTCTGGGGCCGCGCGCGCCGCCGGCCCGCGCGCGCGTCCCGCTTCGCTTAAATAGCGGCGGGGGAGGCCGCGCTCGGTCTCACTCGCCGCACCCGGCCCGCGCTCCGCGTTCTCCCGCAGCTCGTCCTTCGCGTCCACTGCCGCCGCCTCCACCGGTAAGAGCCCGGCCTGCGCGCCCCGGGCCCTGGTCCCCGCACCTGGCTCCGAGGTCCGCACCACGCCTCCTACCTGGGGGGCCCGACCACACGGTCCCGGATCGGCGGGGCCGGGCCTGGGTGGGGTGGACGGCCGGTGCACGGCGGGCGTTGTGGGGGGGGGGTGACTCGGGGCGGGGGGGGGGGGGGGGCCGGGGCGGGGCCGGGCCGCAGTGCGGAGAGTCCCGGTCGCGCCGCCGCCCGCGAGTGGGGGGCGCCCCGAGAAAGGCCCGGGCCCGGCTCGGGGGCGGCGGGGGGAGGCGGGCCCTCGGTGCCGGGGCTCGTCTGACCGGACGGGCCTTTACACAGACCGCAATGGAAGAGGAGATCGCCGCCCTCGTCATCGACAACGGCTCTGGCATGTGCAAGGCGGGCTTCGCTGGGGATGACGCTCCCCGGGCCGTGTTCCCGTCCATCGTCGGGCGACCCCGACACCAGGGCGTGATGGTGGGCATGGGCCAGAAGGACTCCTACGTGGGCGACGAGGCCCAGAGCAAGCGGGGCATCCTGACTCTCAAGTACCCCATCGAGCATGGCATCGTCACCAACTGGGACGACATGGAGAAGATCTGGCACCACACCTTTTACAACGAACTGCGAGTGGCCCCCGAGGAGCACCCCGTGCTGCTGACCGAGGCCCCCCTGAACCCCAAGGCCAACCGCGAGAAGATGACCCAGGTAAGCGCTGCCCCATGCGACCACTGCCCACCTGTTTTCGTTAAGCCATGTTCTGCTCAGCTTTATTTTCTGAAATTCAAGTATTTCTTTCGATATTTTCAGGGTTCTGTTCCTCTCCTGGCATTTCCTCCCTGAAGTCTCAAGGTTTCTTATTTGTGTTTCTGCCTGCAACCTTTTCTTTTCTCTACACATCACATTTGCGGCATGCCAGCATGCAGTGTGTGAGCATGGGGTGGCTCCGAGTCCCTGCCTTGGACTAAGGAGCCCGTTGCCTTTTCTCCAGATCATGTTCGAGACCTTCAACACACCGGCCATGTACGTGGCCATCCAGGCTGTGCTGTCCCTGTACGCCTCTGGCCGCACCACTGGTATTGTCATGGACTCTGGGGACGGGGTCACCCACACTGTGCCCATCTACGAGGGGTACGCCCTGCCCCACGCCATCCTGCGTCTGGACCTGGCTGGCCGGGACCTGACGGACTACCTCATGAAGATCCTCACGGAGCGTGGCTACAGCTTCACCACCACCGCCGAGCGGGAAATCGTGCGTGACATCAAGGAGAAGCTGTGCTACGTGGCCCTGGATTTCGAGCAGGAGATGGCCACGGCTGCGTCGTCGTCCTCCCTGGAGAAGAGCTATGAGCTGCCCGACGGGCAGGTGATCACCATCGGCAACGAGCGGTTCCGCTGCCCGGAGGCGCTCTTCCAGCCTTCCTTCCTGGGTAGGTGTGGGGCAGTGGGGTGCCAGGGGTCCCACTGGGGCGGGGGAGGGCGGTGCTGTTTGTGGCCTCCATAGGGGCGGGTGCCCTCTAACGGAGAGCTTTGCCTTTTAGGTATGGAGTCCTGTGGCATCCACGAGACCACCTTCAACTCCATCATGAAGTGTGACGTGGACATCCGGAAGGACCTCTACGCCAACACGGTGCTGTCTGGCGGGACCACCATGTACCCCGGCATCGCCGACAGGATGCAGAAGGAGATCACAGCCCTGGCGCCCAGCACGATGAAGATCAAGGTGAGTCCAGGGCAGCTGTGCGCTGGGGGCTCCGAGGCCTTACTGTGAAGACCACACCGCGAGCTAAGAGCCACGTTCTTGTTTTTTACAGATCATCGCTCCTCCTGAGCGCAAGTACTCCGTGTGGATCGGGGGCTCCATCCTGGCTTCACTGTCCACCTTCCAGCAGATGTGGATCAGCAAGCAGGAGTATGACGAGTCAGGTCCCTCCATCGTCCACCGCAAATGCTTCTAAATGGACTGCGAGCAGATGCGTAGCATTTGCTGCATGAGTGAATTCCGGAGTATAAGTTTGCCCTGGCAAATGTATACACCTCATGCTAGCCTCATGAAACTGGAATAAGCCTTTGAAAAGAAATTTGTCCTTGAAGCTTGTATCTGATATCAGCACTGGATTGTAGAACTTGTTGCTGATCTTGACCTTGTATCCAAGTTAACTGTTCCCTTGGTATATGTTTAATACCCTGTACATATCTTTGATTTAAACCCTTAGCACATGCGGCTCGGTCAGTTCGTGGCTGAGGTTGAGAACACGTTGATGGAAGAGAAATCCATTGATTGGAGAATCTGCAAGACCATGAGGTTCTTGATCTGTGCAGGGTATTAATGTCTAAGAGCTGCCTATTCCAGGATTTCTCTAGAGGCTGGCAAGAGTCCTGAACGAGTTGTCATTTCTGTCTTGCCGGTCTAACAGGGTTGGGAAGGTCCGAGCCTTAGGACCCACTTTTCCTTTCTTACCCGATGTTTTCCTGCCAGAACACCGTGGGTTGTTAATTGCCTTGAGTTGGAAAACGGTTTGCATTTACAACTGTAAATTTATTCATCCTTTTAATTTATGTAAGGTTTTTGTACACAATTCTCAATTCTTTAAGAGATGACAACAAATTTTGGTTTTCTACTGTCATGTGAGAACATTAGGCCCCAGCAACGCGTCATTGTGTGAGGAAATAAAAGTGCTGCAGTAAAGTGCGGTGGCTTCTGTTTGCGGGAGTGGAGGGGTGGGGCTTGGTGATAGAACTCCCTGGCTGAACTTGGGGGACAGTGTGGATTCTTCAGGATGAGAAGTGATTCTATTTTAAGAACCAGGTCTGGTGAACAGCCGGCACAGTTTGAGAACTGGGGGGCCCCTCCCATGGAGGAAGGTTTGTGGACAGGGACTCCTGTGCCTCTGCCCCGCCCTGAGCTGAGACTACAAGCCAGGGGAGTTCTCCAGATGACGGTTTGGGTGCTTGGAAGGCTCTGCTGCCAAGAAAAGCGCTTGAAGCCATACAGGGGTGGGTTCCCTCCGCACGCAGGTGGTTGTGGGACTTTGGGGTTCCTTTTCTTCCACAAGCTCGGTGGAGTGGCCATGAAAATGAAAGTTAATGAAATCACTGGGTTCCTGAACCAAAGGACTGGTCGTCAGTGGTGTGAACTTGACCCACTTGCCCCTCAGAAACATCCCTGTTTGTGCCCCTGGCTCAGTCAAAGGTTCAGTGCTTCTAGTGGTGGACCTGAGTTAAGCAGCTTTTTGAAAATATTCAAGTTGCCTTGCAGGTTGGGTCAAGGAAATTTGTTTGGAGAGGGTGAACATCGTGAGTGGGGGGCAGAGGGCGAGAGAACCTTCAGCAGTGGAACCAACTCGGGACTTGATCTCACAACCCTGAGACCTGAGCTGAAATCCGAAACACGCTTAACCGACGGAGCCACCCAGATGCCTCAAGGAAGTAAGATTTCTTAACTTGATGAAAACATGGAGGGCTTTGGAAGGACTTCCTTTTGAAGTGGTTAGGTTCTACTGGCTGGTGGACCATTTTTGCCTTTGCTGCTGGGAAGCACGTTTCATCAGTGGGGAGGGCGGTGGTGCTTCATAGGTCCCATCTTGGTTGGAGAGGGGGCTCTGTTAGGCTTGGAGCCAGGGGACCCCGGAGCACATGACTGAAGGCTGTGGAGAGTCTCCCAGCAGAAAGTGGGCCCTCCCAAGCCCCGGACTTCGTCCTGCATTTCCTTCCTGGGACCACCCATGGGAACATAGCGACCGATCAAACTACTCTCTTACCCTGGGCTGCTTTCCACTTTCAGTTGGGTCGAGGTCTGGTCCGCAGTGCGCTGGATCCCAGCAGCAGAGGAGAGACGGCTCCATGTGTTGGGTAGGAGAGCAGGGGAGGGGAACACTTTGATTCTAGAGCCAGAAGAAAGGGGGCCACACTGTCTGCCCTACCCTGGCCCCACCCTTCTGGTGTTGGGGCAGGTGGGCCAGTCCCTTTACTGTCCCCACACAGGAGCGTGGTGGTTTCTCCCCATGGGTGTGAGGACGGAGTGCGGTCCCCCGACACCTGCGCCAGCAAACCACCTGTCAGCATTTCTCTCAGGAGCTCCAAGTCCATCAAGATGCGAAGCTTTGAGAAAGGAGATGGGGCTTGGGATGACTTTTGAAACAATCTGCTCAAACCAAAGCGAGACAAGGATAGTTTCTGCGAAGACCATCATGAACA